>NC_060120.1:566471556-566774586 GCF_021461395.2 Schistocerca americana
ACTAAACTTACACAGAAACATCCCTGGTGCCTATCAGTTCCATCCAGCATCCTCTCACAAACTTGACCAATTCCTGATTACGCGCCACTTCCTGCAACTCATTGTATACATCAGCCGATAGTGTGGACAGTTTGCTAAGGAAGCGCTGCCAACTGTGGACTAAATTGTTTCATCGTCATGCAGGCATACATGGAAATTCTTCCTCCAATAGACACCAAAACAGGACACGCTGTGGACACTCACGCAGTTTCATGCCAGCAGTCAGACAGTTCGGTTCAGTTCAGTGCCTACAGCCAGCTATGTGAAGTACTACATACTCTGAAGACTACTGTTGTGGCCGCTCACTTCATATATCGTAGCGCCTACTGCATTGGTATCCCACTTCACGTCCAACCAACACGGAATTCCAGCATCACCGGGTGTATATTCACCAGGAAAACCTACGTCGCCTGTGTTGTCAACACAAATATTTACTGGCAGCCACAACACAACACCACACCATGTCTCTACCAACGGCTGCCAGGGACCGCTACCCGTTCGTGGAGCCATCAGAACAGCTTCACCAGAGGTCGCCACTAGCCCAGGAACGACTTTGATACGCCAGGCACATGATCGCAAATAGTTCCGGAAGATACATCCGCCAAACGGGCTTTATAGGGCGGCGCACTGCCGGCAAAGGGCAGTTCGACGCACCACTTGGAAGTATACAGAGCTGCCACGCAGGCAGCCACGGCCAGACGCACCATCTAGCTGGTCGATCTCTTGCAGATGGAATGGGTGTGGTCGACAAACATCTTGAAACTGTAGAATCGTTTTATTGTGATCTCTCCCCGTGAAGAGACAGGTCTTTTCCATTCGCATTTGTTATTTTATATTTGTGACGATCTGCAGTTGGGGTCGAGTCTGTTGTTCTTTTGGGGATTGTATTACTGTTTCGTTTTGGTGAGTCCAATAAATTGTTTTCGGAGTTCTGTATTCCACATTTCCATTCTGCTAGCGCAGATACTTCAACTACCTTCCGACTATGCAGTCGCTACTTATGGAGAACGAGGACCATTAGCAGAGCGTCTGCACAGTTTCAGTCAGTTATGGTCACGATATTATAGACTGCCAAGAGAAAGCAAAGTCTTTAGACAACATTGTAATAGGTATAGAACATAAGGTGCAATGTCTCAAATTGAAACAAAACGGAATACCACTTTGTAGCATGCTATTAAAAATATTGTTTGTTATTTCTCACTGTGATGCTACATCTCTGTTACAGAATAGCCCTGTCAAACAGGTGCTGAATTAGATACTAATACCATGTATCTTTGGACTGAACTAATAGTAGCATTTGGTTACTACGTTCACAATAGTTATATAGCTGCTAGAGATGTCACTTATGACAGCTGTTATTATATTTATGTCCCTACACAACAATATCTTATTTTTGGGAGCTGAGTCTTTGTCCAGTACGCAATTTAGTTTATTAAACACCATTCCCCTACTCGCAAGTTACAAGGAGTGTAGACACACTACCACTAGGTGATTAGGGCATTCAAAGAACGAATTATTTGAACACAGTGATGCTCCATGTCCGCCACATGGTTCATGAAAGACAAATTTGTGTTGTTATACCGCCAAAACGTTGATTACGTCGCTACTAGTTTCTGAAACTTACGAGTACATGGATCACCTTCTGCCACTGGTCAAAAAATTTGTTACAGAATTTCACTTTCGGATGCATTGCAAATTGTTGCTTTAATATTAGGCAAAACTCGCAGGCATTATGTATTGTCACTATGTGTCAATAATACACATTCGCTATCTGGACACATCTGCATGTTAGATGGGCAAGTTGGAAAATACGTCTCTTGTATGACACTCCTAAGCTATTCGTAATTTCCCCATATCGCAACCCTGACTAAAAGGTCGTTCGTGAATAGATGAATACCATACTAACTTTGAGTGTAGGATATTATTTAGTAGATTCACTATATAGCTCTTCTTATAGCGAACTGAATGGCCACAAACAATTTGAGAACCGCTGTGTCGTTCGTCTCATATTCCTGTTTTGATTTTTTCTAAAAGAGAAAAAAGTCTTGCACCGAAGTATTTGTCTATGTCTGTTTAGAAAACCACACACTAGGTTTTCACTAATCAGCTCAACCAAATCTCCCTTCCAAGTGTTTGCTCTCGGCGTTAGTCATTGAAATGCACTTGAGAAAGAACTACACAATTTACGCTAAAAGGTTTAAATGTGACTTTTATTTACTAGGAAGGTACCTATAGAAACCACCGACTACATGAAGCTTTTGACACAGACTTACTGATATACACATGTAGTGCCACAGAGGGCAACAATAACATAGTTACTAGGTTACTTCTTTTCAATATGATTTTTTCATGGCTTCTTCAGAGATGAGGAAACTAGAACCAGCTCATCATCAGCGACATCTGTTATACCACGTTTCCCTTTCGACACATATCATACTGAGCAACACAAGAGATTCTCAGTGTTCAGTAAAGGTCTTTAACTCGTTCTTTTTAGAAGAACCTTCACCCTCTTTGTCAAGAGCAAAACCATTGTTGGCGCAGCAAGCCGTTGAGCATGACAACAAGGCGAACTGGTACACTTATTCACAGCCATGTCCTTAATTTACTCCTTATGTAGAGAATGAAGGCTGTTCTCGTAAAATTCATTACAGACACCAACACATCGTTACAATATAGTATGTGTCAAAAAGGGTTCTGTATAATGAAGAAGTCGTCGTTGATGGCAGTTTCTCTGAAATTAGCTCTGAAAGCTGATAAAGTCCACAAAGATGGGCCTTTAATGTGTTTTTGTGCTTGGATCATTCTGTTTCACGCTGATCAGCAACGTGGATATACCTAAAACCTCTGTTTTTAGTTTTGTATGAGTTTCTTCTTCTTCTTCCTGTTCTTTGTCTTGTATTTTATTCAGCATGAGCAATTGACATGATCATTTAATGAGTGTGTGTGTGCACTGTTTTATAGAAAGCGGAAAGGTGGTAATGGGTGGAATACTTAGGTGCCACCATCTGTTCTCAGTGTTATCATATCGCCTGTGTGAGCTCACAATGTCTTCATCACGTTCAGTAAAAGTTTTGAGTTATCATCCCTCATCATCTTTACTAATTATCTTCAGAATGTTTGAATGCGGTGAAGACAAAGCATGCAAATATGCTTGACCCTCATATTGTCGCTTATTCAGCATCGAGAAATGCTGTCAGTTGATTAATAAAATAACTCGTTTCCCCAGAGGAGGTGATGACGTCTGAGACGTTTAAGCACTCAGGAAAGTTATCAGCTAATGGAATTGACAACTATCGATTACATGCATAATACAACTCCAGTTATTGTAGCGGATACTAATTGAGACAGTTGTGGGGCAAACGCTTTTCCCCTTGATGAAAGTAAAAACTGAAAATTAATGGATTCTTTAGACAGTTGCTACGCCAAAGACCTAATGTACATCTAACTCGGTAAGCCACTTTACAGAGTGTGACACTGAAATGTGGGGAATTTCCAGTAGTTACTATAGCTGCAAAAATATAGTAACGACTTTCGTTTTTCTGTTGCCAACTTTCGTCGTATGAAAGTTTTATGTTCTGCTAGACATTCATCATCTAGGTGGAAGACATATCATTCAGCATCAGTACAGAGCTCATTAATAGGCTATGGCAGCTTATGGGAATTGCACCGTGGCAAAGGAAACAATGCATGGATTGTGCTTGCAGCAACCAGAACGTTCTGGAAAAGTTTACGAAGTACATGTGCATGTCATCATTTTGGCTTTTCGTCACAGTTAATTTGAGTATTTTGAATGTTTACATACCTTCACGATTGTTGTACTCAATTGTCCCGATAATGACCACGGTAATTGATGTTACATTTAAACTCATTTTTACACTACGTTTGAGTAGTGGCTTTTTGTGTTGCTCCTACAACAGACTAAAACATTTCAACACTTTCCTGGATGCACTGGATCGGGCTGATAGTATACTGTTGCCAAGCAGCACTGTCGATTGCAGAACATTCGGGACACTTCTACTGATGTCTGGTTCGTGTCTAATACTGGCTACTGCTGTGTCTAGAACGCCTTGCTCGTGTCGTCGCTAAGCTGTGTGAGGGAGCCCAGTCCGTCCAGGTTCGTGCTCGGCTGGACTGAGATGGCTCCAGGAGGAGAGCTGGCCGGCAGGCTGCGCCGCCTGCAGGACGTCCACCTGGTGCTGCAGCGCGCTGAGGAGGCGCTGCAGGCCCACGTGTCGCCTACAGTCACTTTACACGTGCTGACTTGTGTCGTGGGCAGCATTTACAGTGGCTACGAGCTTCTGATAATTCTGACGTCACCAGGGAAAGTGGATAAAATGCTAATGTTCGGATCAGTAAGTTATGTTCTGTGTTGGCTCATACGACATGTACTTGAACTGTCGGCCATGACGCTGTCGTGTTCGGCGCTGGGGGACGAGGCGGCAGCTGCGGCGGTTCTTCTGCGGAGAGCAGCGAGGATGGCAGGGGCGGCACCGGAGGTGGAGGCCGTGCTGAGGCACGTGGAGCGGGCGCCGCCCCCGCGCTTCACGGCCTCCGGTCTGTTCCCCATCGACAAGAGGCTGCTGGTGTCTGCCCTCTCGGCCACCGCCACGTACCTCATCACAGCTGGGAAGCTCAGTCTCCGGTGAGCTTACATGTAAGCGTTCACGGTGTCTTGTAGTTCAATCACAAATCTGTATGCTCCTAATATAATGTGAGACGTGCCAGCTTTGTGTCATTTAGTGGTCTGGGCAAAAATTACATCTGATGTTTGCTACTATATAAATAGTTACTGGATATTTGACCTGGATCATCATTCTGACACAAACTAGAGTATGACAGGTTAGTGATTTTGCACAAAGTGTGGGAGGCCATTCGCTTTACCAAAGCAAGTACCCTAAAACTGAATAGCAGTGGTATTGTTCGAGGCAGAGAATGTTGACAAGGCAGAAGATTGTTTCTGAAAGCCTGAGACAAACAATTTATTTTAGTGACCGAAATATTCAGTTCATAACTGGTGGTGTAATGTGTGCTGCCTCACTGTAACACAAATTGCAAGCCAGTCGATGTGGCCGAGCGGTTCTCGGCGCTTCAGTCCGGAACCGCGCTGCTGCTACGATCGCAGATTCGAATCCTGCCTCGGACATGGATGCGTGTGATATCCTTAGGTTAGTTAGGTTTAAGTAGTCGTAAGTCTACGTGACTGATGACCTCAGATGTTAAGTCCCATAGTGCTTACAGCCATTTTTTGAACAAATTGCAATTATTAGACAATAATAAATGCGGTTATTAGTAGCTGAAGTGCGAGAGGGGAAAGGCATTCCTACTTACATTTTACATTTCGTACTACAGCAATAATAATACGTCTACAGCACTCAGAGGCCACATGAGATGTAAACACAATTCCCTGACCTACAAGTCATGTAGACTTGACATCATGTGACCGTATTTTGGTAATACTGAAAATCCTGTAGCACCATCTTGTCTTCAATCATTTACTTACTCTTTTAACAGTTCCGATTCACGTAAAATGATTCTCCCTGATGGCGTCAGTTTCATTACCCACTAGCGTCCAAGCTTGTATGATCTTTTCCAAACTGCTGACGTGTAATCCATTCTAAGACAAAAAAGAAAGAACGAGGAATAGCGAAGGAATTATTGGAAAATGATGCAAATCGGTAGATGTGATATAACCGTACCAACAAACAAATGATTACAATTTTAGAAAAATTAGATGTTTTACCTAGGAGAAAGTGCTCCACAAATGTGGCAATCAATAACTCGTTGGTCCGCCTCTTGTCCTTACGCAAGCAGATATGCGGCTTGACATTGATTGAGTTTCTGGATGTCTTCCTGAGGAATGTCGTGCCAACTGGTGCATTACACTTCCAAACCCTAAGATGGATGGAGGGCCTGTGCATAATGGTCAAAACGTTCTCAATTGGGGTGAGATCCAAAGACCATGCTGGCCAAAGTAGGGTTTGGAAGGCCCGATGACAAGTAACAGAAACACTCGCCATGTGCAGGTGGGCGAAGTCTTGCTGAAATGTAAGCCCAGAAAGGCTTGCCATGATGGGCAACGAAACAGGGCGTAGTTTATTGTTGACATACTGCTGTGCTGCAAGGGTGCCGAATATGACAGTCAAAGGGGTCCTCCTATGACGAGAAATGGCACTTCAGACCGTTGCTCCTAGCTGTCGGACCATATGGCGGGCGGCAGTCTGGTTGCTAACCAACCGATGTCAAAAACCGCTCCAGACACTTCTTCGCTGGTAATCGGCGCTCATTTAGATGCAGGACTGAGCACTGAAGACAATTCTACACCAGTCGATGAGATTCCGGGCTGAAGACTTCTCCGGAGTCGTCTCGAACAGCAGTGTGATACCAGCCTGACTGCCACTTGCTATACAGCCCGACAACCTGGAGTCATGATACAGGGTGCTCGGTTATTTCATAGCAGGACCCCCGGTTGTCATTCGCTGCACCCTAACAACGTAGGTCGACGATATTCTGCGCCTCATTTTGTTGCCCTTCATTGCAAGCGGTCGTAGACTTACATTTTGTCAAGGAATGCCCAACTGCAATCGGCGAGAGTCCCTAATGCTTGTCACCGTGCTTGCCAAACCCTGCCACGGCCATCAATATTACCGGATCTTTCGCCAGCTGAGAAGTTTTGGGGCATTATGGGCAGAGGTCTGCAACCAGTTCGGATCTCTCATGATCTAATGAGCCAATTGTACATAATTTGGCATATCTCTCAGGGGGACCTCCAATGCAAAGCCGATAACTGCTTGCATACAGGACAGAGGAAAACCAACTGGTTATTGACTTGCTCAATTTTTGAAGCTCTTTCTCTTGAATAAATCATCCAGTTTTTAAAAAATCGTAATCATTAGATTGTCTGTACACTTACTACACATATATCGGTTTTTGTCCCATTCCGTTCATTCCTTCGTCGTGCGTCTTTTATTCTGCTCATAGCCTGTACCTGTAGACGTAATTGAGCTTATCGTGTATTATCGAAAATCTCACGCATAATCAGATCGATTAAACGATCGAGATTTGCCTTCCTGCTGAAAGTAGGAGGTAATATTAGCAACTACCAGAATAGGAAAACAAAAATATCTATGCATGTAATAGATGTCCATATATCAATACAATTTTAACGGTGAGTGACAATTATCACCAACAAGTACATACTACTGTATTCACAGCCTTAGTTTGTGTATGCATTCGGCGGCATTAGGGACAAACAAATTCGACTCACTGCCTCACATATAACAGGACGATTTTCACTATCAGTCCTTGTCATGTGACAATTCAATCAGTTTAAAGAAACGATAATCTGAGCACTGCTGCACTTGTAAACAGCAAAGGTATCTCTGAATAACGAGATATTTATACACCATTAAACGTTATGTAGTTTACAAATTCAGATTATAGCGCTGACATTACCAAATGAAAGACAAGGTGAAATTTACTGTTATTGCTATATTTCTGCTTAATGTGGAGATTATTCTCAGTATATTGATTCAATCAAGTAAATTTTTATCCAGATTTAATCCGATGTACTAGGAAACCTGTAACATGCACTGACTTGTGATATGCGCTCTCTCTGTTCATTTACTTTCTGTAAGCTTCGTTTACATCACAGGAATATGAAGTATATTGTCTTTTGTATGTTCAGAGAAGATAATAAATAATAATAATTAAATAAATTATTCGATGAAGGTAATGGAATTTAAGAGGAGCAAATCACATAATATACATTGGATGAGATTCCCAGCAGCCACTGGTGATAAGCGCACTGGACGTCTCGTGTTCAGAGAAAGCGGAAGGTAGGTTGTGAATTCACCAGTTGGCGAGTTCTAGCGCCAAAAAGAAGGAGCAGTAGATCTGATTTTAAACATATTACTTGGTGACCAACAGAGGTAAGTGGATTTCCTTCTTGTACTCATTTCGTTATGGCAATGACAGTGCACAGTGATAAATATCGGTGGTATGTGGACTCTTTACTTGAAAATTTTTTAGAAGATCAGTGTTTCAGGCACTGTTGTGAGTAAAATCAAAAAACAAAATATATCTGTTAAATATGGGGATTGAGTAGGTGAATAAGTTATTTTGGAGCTGCCAAGAATCAGTTTAACACTTACTAAAGTTCCTGAAATATTCACTTGTGGGTATTGAGCGTATTAAGACCCTTAGAGACAATTGTGACTGGGAAAACGAAAGCCAACTTGTTGCTATGTTCAGGCTAAAGGTCATGAACAGTACGGGGGGTTGGGTTGGGTTGTTTGGGGGAAGAGACCAAACAGCGAGGTCATCGGTCTCATCAGATAAGGGAAGGATGGGGAAGGAAGTCGGCCGTGACCTTTCAAAGGAACCATCCCAGCATTTGCCTGGAGCGATTTAGGGAAATCACGGAAAACCTAAATCAGGATGGCTGGACGCGGGATTGAACCGTCGTCCTCCCGAATGCGAGTCCAGTGTGCTACCACTGCGCCACCTCGCTAGGTAACAGTACGGGAATTAATGCATTTAACAGTAAGTATTTTCTGAGTGGACATTCTTTAAACAAGAGTAAAAAGGTTTTCTGAATTATAACAAGAAAGCAGAGCATCACTGCCAAAGAGAAATACATCTATCAGAACATTGAGAAAAGTCAGTCGCTAACACGTCAACGCAGCTGAAACACTGAAACGGAACATCATAAACACAGCAATAGGAATAAACAGCATTTAGTGGATGATTTTGATCAGAAAGGAAACAACATTCTCTTATGGAGAGGTAATCAACATAACACTTGATTTCGCTGAGCACATCTGAGTCGACCGTCACTGAATTAGCATAGGCAAACCATGCATCCAGAGAGCTGTTCGAAACTACCTTGTGCCAAAGATAAAGCACATGAGGTGTAAGAACCTTATGGACACACTGTGTTTCTTTCCACCAATATACCATCCATTTTATATAAAACTGACTTACAAAGAGAGAACAGAAGCAGCCATCAGTGCCATTCAGGGTGATTCAGCTGCCCCTATCAATGGGTTTTATGTAACCGGCAACATCTTCAAATACCACACACGAATTGTCATATTCTCTTGCTCGCTATGTGAAAACTAAGGGTCCAGCAGAAAAAAACGACAGGATGTTTTCGAAGGAAATTTAATGAATTTAAATTTTGTACTGGGAAACTTTTTCAGTGGAGGCCACAGTTATCGGTTTATTCGAGAAAATCACATTTGAAGGTAACGTTTGTACGTTTTTCTCAAACAGTTCGAACACTGTAGCCTGGAGCCAAAACGTATCCCAGTACAGTGAGCGAGGATTATGGGATACATGAAACCCATAGGTAGACGCAGCTCAATCACACCGTATAAGTTCAGTATAAAGGATGCGATGGAGAACTATTGTTCTTTTCTGAAACTGACTGTGTCAGAAGGGTTCCTGCTTCATGGCTTTACAAAGAAAGACCCACTTAATAGCCGACACCGGCCTAGGATTGTGAAAGTGGGGTTGTGAGTTTCTTCTGATAATATAAATAAATTCTCTACTTACTTTCTGGTTGTAAATACGAAGCTGTTGGGTTTTCGTGAAAATAAAAATGGATTATGTAGCCAAAGGAGATAAACACAACTTCCCATTAAGATGTCCCAGAACGTGGACGAAAGTGATCGCTACTCGTATCGTGTCGCAGCCAGCAAAACTCAGGTCGTACATACGCTGACATTGTTCAGCACATTGATCCAGCTGGTCCCTCACCCACTGCGCGTCCGTCTGTGGCCTGTCAACTCTCCTCTCCAGGCCACCTTTGCTTTCCATCTCCCCACCTAATGCAGACTTCCACAGTCACACACTCAAGTCTACAATACTTGGGCGATATCTTCTAAAGCCTCCATACACAGGCAGACCAGTTAGGCGACTCGATTACCCTGTGGGTCTGCCCAATCCTTTCGCCTGTGTGTGGGTGTAGGTTTTGCAGTTGGGTCCATGCCATGGGTTCATTGGTTTGTCCGGCGCATATATACCTGCAAGCCCCAACCGCTGCCTACCTGCACACATCCGTTAGTTCAGTGAGACAGCTTCACCAAGCTCTCGCCTGTCTCCACACACAGTTGGAGAGGTCAATAAGCAGGTTGACGCGTCAGTCGGCCTGTGAATGGGCGCCTTAGGGGTATGCTTTACCTTCTCATCTCCTGTGACATGAGTGATCAAACACATTATGAATTCCCAAATTCTTCTGCAGAAAATTTATTTCTTTATACACTGCGGATATATATGTATGTCTGTTACTTTGAAAATAAGGCAGCTTAAGAGTTTTTAAATAACTGTTACTCTTTAAAGTTGTGTCAATGTTCAGAGAAATGATTTTTTATTTTTTTACATATTATTACTTACTAACTAAATTTACCTACATATCCAGTTCACTACCTAATAGGAACCCACTCGAACTTTTTTTCAGTTACTACTACTTTCAGAGGTTACATGGTTACACGTGTTAACCATGTAATCGTAAGTGTTATTGCAACTGCTAAGAAGGTATTCCTTTTTAATTTACAATAACTGAATTTAACCGATTAAAGGTGAGAAAGGAAGGAATTACTGTGCAATTGCTTCCGTTTAACAAATACTTAGCCTTATCGAATGTTTAATCAAAATTCATATGAGGCCATTTTGTGGCCTATATGATAATGATCCAATACTCACAGTTTTCTGCGTTTTCTGTACCTTTCTTCTCTCCTGTAACTCTATATGTATTTAACGATCTCACTGATTCCTTTTGTGTCTTTATGAATGCCAGATATCTATAAGAGTAAGACCACCATTCCTTGAACAATGTGGGATTAATGTAACCAGCTAGGAGGATCGACATAACCTTCTGCATCACGGAAGTTCCTTGGCAATGGCTGTGGTACATTTCTTGGATGTCAGATTCCAGATGAACTGATGAACGATCTTGCCAAACATGTAACGCTGTCGTCAATATGATTAACCCTCAAGACGAGACAATACCCTTAGTTTTACGTGTAGTATTTCAGAAATTTTGCATGAACATTCCAAATGTTTCAATAATTATTGGATTATTGATAAAAGAAGCAGATCACCAAACATTTCTCTCTGTCACTTTTTACACTAAACGGAAGATGTATATCTTTTCACAGGAAAAAAGGAATCGCTTTTTGCAGTTCCATAAGGAAATAGCTGATGGACCATATACTAGGGCCCTCAGAAAGTAAGTTACCCGTGTCGTTCCACAGTAACATCATTTCCGAAGAAGTGAAGCGCGCTGTCAGAAGGAAAACCATGTTCTGGGCATCCTGCGTAACAGAGTTGTGCTTCAGTACTGATAACATTTGCCTCACACTGTGATAGTGGAATCGCTCGGAAACTGGAAACGTACTCGAAAGCTGAAGTTCACGTTCAGTACGTTTCTTGTGGGGAAAACGTCTAAACTGGACGTAACCTCACAGTGAAATTCTTATGGTAAGTGGAGAAAACGCACGAAGTCGCCTTAATTCAATAGTGCCAACAATTGGATCCAGGCCTCACAGACATTTGTTATACAGATCGGGGAGAGAGGCCATCGACATTCAAATGGATCACAGAAAACAATGCCCAGGAATCTACTAACTGATTCTAAGCAACAGCAGATTTTCAGACCGTAAAATTCGCACTGTAACTCTAGAACTGCTCCATGGTCAACGAGCGGATTTCTGTCTTCGAGGAATTCAATGAATGTTAGAATATTTCTATCACTGTTTTCGGTGTCTCGGTGGCTACGATGAAAAGTATTATCATGTACTGCTGTCACTTCGAGGTGTAGTGCGAGGTTCTATGAAAGTTACATGACTTGCCACACTAATGTGAATTACGTACACATGAAAAAAAAATATCGTGCTTCAAGAAGCGATAATAAAATATGATTTTGTGTTACTTACATAAATACATTTATGTTATTCTGTTGTCAGTTTATAAATAAAATCCATCAAGGGAATCGCTGACAACATGTCATTTCAGTACTGATGTAACGTATCTACATACCCTAATATTCCGGTGACTCACAACACTTTTTTTTTTAATTTAGTATATTAGTCGTATTTTGTAACAGAACATCTCAATTACCACCAATATACTCTTCTCATTCGGTAAATCTGTACTCACGACTGAGAAGAATGTACTGTATTGTATGTCACCACTCAGAAATAGGATTAAAACTTTAACAGTTGATGGAACTTCCACGTAAATATTCAAATCTGGACAGTTTTCAATATTGTAGCACGACGATACAAAACAGGCTCTGTAGTTACCTGTCAGTATTGTCATCTTGCTAAATGTTAACATAAATATTTTGGCTTGCTATGTAGAACAGAGTGAAGAAAGAAACTGAAGGACTTGGATTGTCAGTTAACACGAAAGAAGATCAAAGTCATGATAATTGACAGAGATGAGTCATTAACAGCTGGTAATGCGCTGTCAGAATATGAAGAATCTCATCACTTTCTATGCCTGGGCCGGGTGTTTCAGAAAGAGGGTGGCTCTGCACTAGAAATACGCTCTTGAATTGTTCCGGGTAAGGTTGCTGCATCGAAACTGACTCAGATTTGGAAGTAATGAGCCCTAAACAGGTATACTGAATCGAGAGTGCTGAATTCTCTGGTGTACTCAGTTTTCCTTTATGACGCTGAAACGTGGACAATAACTGAAGGAGACCGCAAAATAATTGATGCTTTTGAAACGTGGGCATATGGGAGGTTTCTGGAAATATCATGGATGAACACATCGACCAATAAGTCAATCCTTCAGGAACTCACTGTGGAGAAGAGGTTTTCCAGTATTTTTTGCCAGTGAATCACATAATTCGACGACGGTACGATAACTTACAAAAGATGATCATCCAAGGCAAAGTCGAAGGAAAAGGTTACAAAGAAGACCACTGAGACAATGGATAGGCCAGGTAACGCAGAAGACTGGGAAAAATAGACAGAGTGTTAAGAGGATTGTGTGATAGGTCATCAACTTTCTGCTAAGAAAGACAGATTGTTGATCATGACATACAAAGTAAAGCGACTTACTGTAATGACTAAAAAATAAATTTTGTACCGTTAAATGCAGCATTTATTTTTTAGTCATTACATATTATGTTGTGCTGGTCATTTTCCAGCTACTCAGTTATTGAGTTGATAGATTTTAGTTGGTTTGTCCATGTACTGGGTGATGATGACGATATGCTCCACCCATGCACTACATACACTTCAGAGATGTTTTGAACATTCTCGTTGTCACGTTTACCTTTATTAGCGGGGAGTACAGTGGTTTCAACAATAATAACTCCCGGTAACAGTTGATGGAGATTTATAATAATGACAGCGTTAGCTGTGTTCTTCACCATATAATGTGATATCCTATTAACGCTACAGCCTAACGTAAGAGCGCTGGAACTGTGGTTGCGATTTAGAATCCTGAACGGACAGCTAGTGGAGACTCTGTACTAAGTAGGACAGTTACAGCTTTGTCATCTGCTGCTGGGCTGGGAGAAGAAAGAAGATGACGGACATCCGGCTGCCAGGATGCTCTGGCTGCAGTGCGTCCATCTGGTGTGGCGGTGTGCTGCTGAGTTGCTGCAGGCGGACGTGACGTCAGTCACCTGTCGTGTGATGTGCACTGTCTTGGGGGTCATTTAAAGCTGATATAATCAGTTAATGACATAGCCATTTCGAATACATATCAGTCACTGCGTCAGCTAGTTTAACTGTTAAGCCAAGTGTTCGATCTGCTAATGCTGAATTTTTCGTATTCCATAAGGGAATGTCTCTGTCCTTGAGACAGAGAAGTTGCTGTCCATGCATCAGCACGGCTTTAGAAAACATCGCTCCTGCGAAATGCAACTCGCTCTTTTTTCACATGATATCTTGCGAACCATGGATGTAGGGTATCAGACGGATGCCATATTCCTTGACTTCCAGAAAGCGTTTGACTCGGTGCCCCACTGCAGACTCCTAACTAAGGTACGAGCATATTGGATTGGTTCCCAAATATGTGAGAGACTCGAAGACTTCTTAAGTAATAGAACCCATTACGTTGTCCTCGATGGTGACTGTTCATCGGAGGTGAGGGTATCATCTGGAGTGCCCCAGGGAAGTGTGGTAGGTCCGCTGTTGTTTTCAATCTACATAAATGATCTTTTGGATAGGGTGGATAGCGATGTGCGGCTGTTTGCTGATGATGCTGTGGTGTACGGGAAGGTGTCGTCGTTGAGTGACTGTAGGAGGATACAAGATGACTTGGACAGGATTTGTGACTGGTGTAAAGAATGGCAGCTAACTCTAAATATAGATAAATGTTAATTAATGCAGATGAATAGGAAAAAGAATCCCGTAATGTTTGAATACTCCATTAGTAGTGTAGCGTTTGACACAGTCACGTCGATTAAATATTTGGGTGTAACATTGCAGAGCGATATGCAGTGGGACAAGCATATAATGGCAGTCGTGGGGAAGGCGGATAGTCCTCTTAGGTTTATTCTGGGAAGATGTGGTTCATCTGTAAAGGAGACCGCTTATAAAACACTAATACGACCGATTCTTGAGTATTGCTCGAGCGTTTGGGATCCCTATCAGGTCGGATTGAGGGAGGACATAGAAGCAATTCAGAGGCAGGCTGCTAGATTTGTTACTGGTAGGTTTGATCATCACGCGAGTGTTACGGAAATACTTCAGGAACTCAGGTGGAAGTCTCTGGAGGAAAGGAGGCGTTCTTTTCGTGAATCGCTACTGAGGAAATTTAGAGAACCAGCATTTGAGGCTGACTGCAGTACAATTGTACTGCCGCCAACTTATATATCGCGAAAAAGACCACAAAGGTAAGGTAAGAGAGATTAGGGCTCGTACAGAGCATATAGGCAGTCATTTTTCCCTCGTTCTGTTTGGGAGTGGAACAGGGAGAGAAGATGCTAGTTGCGGTACGAGGTAACCTCCGCCACGCACCGTATGGTGGATTGCGGAGTATAGATGTAGATGTAGATGTAGGGAAGAAGAGGAGAGACTGGAAGTACTGTTGCTATGCTGGGCTGTGGAAAGTAGAGAGTTAGTGCCTGAGGTGGAACCCTTTCATTGACGAGTAGCGAGTGGGCGACGCATATATCTTGCTGCATCTTGTGACACATTAGTGACTGCAGCTGCTGGGATACATTACCCTTACATTAAAATTAACCAAACGAGAAAAATAAGACAGGATTGCAAAAAAGCATGACAGCACAAAAGTCACCATACATTTACAAAATTTCACTTAGTAGCCATGGGGACACATATCTGTTACACACTGTACAGTCAATTAATATGACAGCGTCTCAAAAGCATGAATAACCACCTTTTGCAGAACGGAACAGTGCAAGACACGCAGAAATAGTCAGTGAGATTCTGGAAAGTACGGACAGGGATGTGGAGGTATGTCGACTCCAATGGTTTGGCCAGATGCGTTATGTCTTTCGGCTGAGGATCCATGGAGTGAACAGCCCAATCGAAGTGGTCCCAAATATTCTCCATTCGGAGCGTTTGTGTCCGAGGGATATGGTAAACTCATCCCGTTGCTCTTCAAGCCATTCATGTACTGTGTAAGCGGTGTGACATGTTCCAGTGTCCTGTTGTTAGATGGCATGGTTCTTAGGAAAATCAAACTGCATGTAAAGTTGGACATGGGCACCAAGGAGAGTTGCACACTTGTGTTGACCCATTGTGCATTAAAAGATGACAAGATCGTCCAGGGCACATCACAAAAACACTCCACAGGCCGACGATTCTTGAAGGATGTTCGTTTTTCAATGCTTTACACCATACATACTAATAACTATCTGCCCCATTGATCATAAAGCATGACTCATCTGAAAAGGCCACCTGTCGCCACTCAGCAATGTCCAGTTGTGGTACTGATGGCTTATAAACTCCACTCTTCATTAACAATGAATAGCAGTCAGCATGGATCCATGAACCAGGTGCCTGTTGTGGAGGCCCATAGGCAGTAATGTTCACTGAGTGGTCATTGAGGAGACGCTGTTGACGCCCCCTTTGTTCATCTGGTCAGTCAGTTGTTCAAGAGTTCCACATCTGTTTGCCCATATGCATTCCAGCAGCTGTCATTCAGCCCCATCATCTATGGCCTGTGGTGAACCATAATTGGCTTGGCCTCATTTTTGGATACTACCATTTTTCCATGCGCTCTATACTTTAACCAAAGCAGCATGTGAACAATTTCCAAACGTAGCCATTTTGGAAATGATTCCACCTTTGGCCTGAAAGGCGGTGTTCATTCCTTTTTGGATATCAAACAAATCACTCAATTTCCACGCTATGACAAGGACTGAACTGTTGTTAACATCTCCCGAAAATGTTTTATATACTTTCCACTACTATAACTACCACCTACCTTCAGCGAGTGGTTATTGCACATTGCTGTCAAATACAGCCAATGGTAACATTAATGTGTCTGAATCACAAGCTGTGTGTGTGTGTGTGTGTGTGTGTGTGTGTGTGTGTGTGTGTGTGTGTGTGCGTGCGTGTGTGTATGTCAGAGATCTCCTCCCAAACCCTTGGATCGATTTCTACCAAATTTTGCATAGAAACGGCTTGTTCAAAACTAATAGGAACAGAATACTGGCAAAAAATTTATTTTTCCTGCCCCTGGTGTATAGGCTCCCTTCACGATATTCATGTGGTGCAGGAACAGTATCAACCTGCCAAGTTAACCTTTGCTGGGCAGCCTACATGTTAGGAGCAAGAAACAGTTTCCAGGCTCCAACATATAGCCTACCCTTCATGAGAGACATGCTGTGTTTGAATAGTAGCCTGGCCTGTTTTATTATACTGCTTCACATGGCGACCTATACTTCAAGGGCAAATAAATTATTTTCAGGTGCCTGATGTGTAGCCTACACTGTGACAGGTATGTTGGTAGTTCATATGGGCCTCCTTTACTGAATGGTGTTGCTGGTGTTACAGGTGCCAACGAGCAAGGCTGGGAACAGGTTGAGATGGATAGAGGAGACGATGGACAGGGAGGGGATGAGGAAATGGATAGAAAGAGGGGAAGAGGGGGAGATGCAGGAGACAGATGGAAGGTGTAAAGCTGTAGCACATAGGTGAAGAAGGATGAGGGGGTGCTGGAAATGGAAAAGGAGAGGGGAAGGAGCGGAGAAAATGGACAAAGAGAGGGGAGAATGACAAAGATATTGGAGAATGAGGTGGACTGACAGAGGGCAGAAGAAGAGGACACAGGGGGGAGGAAAAGCTTTCGGTATATGTGTCAAATGCATACATGGACAAGGACATTGGGAGCAAGATAATCAACAGCAAAGTTAGGTCCTACATTGGATCAAAAATTCTGGCTTTAGTTCAGATTGCCATCTACTGATGAATGCCAAATGATAACATTTCCGAATCTTCCTTATAACCTTTGCATACTAGTGAGTGAACACTATTCCGATCTTAGGTTCATGTGCCCTGTGCTAGTGACACTTTCATGAGCAGTCTTCGTCAAATTGACAATATCCATATATACTGAAGCTACAGCTACACAACTTAAGCACAGAAATGTCTCGATTAGTAACGCTTGCTTTCAGATTTGTGTTTACAGTGGACACAGCAATACCATATAGTAATTAGTCTAGCCATCTCTTCAGTAAATAATAACTACTAGCACAACGAGAATAGTCTCTTCTCCTTGCACTGGCTCCTGAAAAGTTATCTGCTGCCTTTATTACATCGTTCACATCAACCAATTAACAAGCCTGGAAAGGACAGAATCTCGCAATTGGCATACCCTGCTCAGAATTCGATTCCACACAGTACCGTCTGATCACATTCAGAAATTTAGTGGATAGTATGCAGAGGTATGCAAATATTAGCTTCACGATAATTGTAGAAACGGATAATACGAACAACATAGTAGATTTTTTTCCAGCTATAATATCCAACAAACAGAGACTGTCCGAGCAGGCCTCGAAGGCCCAGTGGTAATGACCAGCCGCCATGTCATCTTCAGCCCTTAGGCGCCACTGGTTACGGATACAGAGGGACATGTTGGCAACACACCACTCTCCTGGCTGTTGATAGTTCTTTTGACCAGTGCTGCTACTTGTCAGTCAAGTAACTCCTCGACTAGCCTCATAAGGGCTGAGTGCACCCATCTTGGTGACAGCACTCTGCAGACGTGGACGGTGATCCATCTGAGTGCTAGCCAAGCCCGACAGCGCTTAATTTCAGTCATCTGAAGAGAACCGGTGTTACCACTGCGGTAAGGCCGTTGGCTGTAATGTAAGACAGTAAGCCGTTGGCTGTTGGAAAATTTTGAATACCATACTGACATATGCCATGCATCTCAGAGGGGTATATTGAACATCAATGAAAAAAAAATGATTTTCTCTTTATTCAAAAAGCAAAATTCAGTATATAAGTTTATTAGTTCCAGAAACATGGATATGCCAAATTGGATGATTCTTCTTCATACACCCTGTAGCATACAACACTAAACGAAGTGTAAATTGATAAGTCTGCTCAAAGAAACATTTTTTGCAATCAAGTTACATACAATAGATTAAAATTATTTGTAATTGGTAATTCTTACTGCAGTGTTTTTCTTGTGTTTACACCTAAAAGGTGTTATCTTGTATTGGGCATATGAAACTAATATTACCAACATATCAAATAACAGTTAGATATTCACAATTGCAAGTGATGCTCACATGACCACTGAGTACTGGTTATCAGCTATTCTGGTTTTAACACATCTAGAAAAGTAAAGATTTGTAGCTACCAAACTAATACAGTAAACTAAATTGCTGCTGAATCTTAAAATTGCAGAATGAAACAAATAATACAACACCATAATTTATTATATATGGACCCTTTAACACCAAATTTTTTAGAGAGGCATACAAGGTCTTAAGCACAACAAAGTCTACATGCATAAGGAAAGTCAGAGAAAAGGTAGCTGTCACATAACAACTGAGAGCGGTAGGTGAAGGGTATTTAACAGAAACACATGGGAGAATAAAATATATTGGTTTATATTAATATCCAAGTTGAAACTTCGCTACAAATTTGGCTGCAATAAGAAGTCTCCTGCAATAAGAAGTCTACAACAAGTGAGTAGCATCAGTTCCAACGAAGTGTATAGAGGAAAACACACACACACACACACACACACACACACACATATATATATATATATATATATATATATATATATATATATATATATAAAGAGCTCTTTGGAAATAGTGTGAAGGCTGAGGAAAATCAATAAATGCTTAAGACAAAGAACTGTGACATTGTGGCCCTGTGTACCATTCAGTCACAGCTTCAGAACATACACTGCACATTACTTTCAAACATTGGTAGCTATAACAGCATGGTACCTAGTAAAATATACAGGGTGTTTCACAGTTCATGTTACACACTTCTAGAGGTTGTAGAGCAACGCTACAGAGCATCAAAGTTATGGGCGTCTGCACCTGTAAATGTATGCATATATAGGGTTCATCCATGATGATGTTACAGACTTTCTAGGATGATGGAGAAGGATAAATGTATCAGTTTGAGTTAAGGTTCAATGTACAGGAAAGAAATGAGTGGAAAGCTATAAGAGAAAACCATTCTGATGCCTCCAATAGTGGAGTACATGTTGTGGTACAGTGGTTGCTAAGATTGTAGGTTAGACAACTTTCAGAGGCGGTAGTATGGACTAAATCAAGAAAACAGTGTCTAGTAAACTTGGAGTATAGGCAGTTGTTCAATAGAGGAGACGTGTTTCATAGTAGACAACGAAGAGCGGTTTCCTGCTTCTATCTTCTTGTTTAACTAAAACCTGTAAGTGAAAATGAAACACAGGGAAATATGAGGCAGTGTAATTTCTTAATGGGACCACCGATAAATCATATAACAAGCTCGCAATGGTACTACATCATCTGCCGCTCATGATAAAGCCTAAGTATGAAGCATGTTTATAATTGATCTCTTACATAAGTAATATATGAAAAGTTCATCATTCAATGACTTTGATTTATCCATATTCGAAACAATGCAGTATTATGATGTTTCTGGAGACAGAAAACGTCCATCATAGTGGTGAACGTAGATTCTACAAAGACTGTGTGAAACCCAGTTCATTCTGTTTTTGAATGAGACACAGAAGGCAGTAGAAACCTGCGCCTACACTGAGTCCTTTTTCCCCGAATTCTGGCATGTGTGTATTACAGTTCTTTATTGCCACGTTGTGAAGAAAATACGTATCTATGGACTATGAGTCCAGTTTTGCACAGGAGTTCCTAGAAAGTGTAGGACAGCATGTAATACTTAACTGAGAGTAATTGTAGATGTGAAAGCAATTATGGACATACCCTTGTCGCATTGGAAACACTGGCTCTCAACAACTCAGCAGTCAACAGTTAGTACTTGGGTGGCTGCCCACCTGTCAACACATTATGCATTGAGCAGCAGCCCTTAGAGGGGTTTGCACCATGTGCCTTCTGTGCTGTGGCTTTGTGAAGCTGACTTTACTACAAACAACTGCATTCGTGAGTTTTTGTTGACTTTCTTGAAATTCGATGAATGAAAAGTGACCAAACTCTTGTAAGAATTTTAAGGTATATTCTCCTCTGATAGGAACATGGGTAGCACATATATGAGAGTTCTGGACCATAGAGCATATTTTTTAAGAATTCCCTGTTATAAAACCGAGATTTTTAGTTTTGCTGCACCCTGCAATCAAAAATTTATCTATACCAACAAACGAAATCTTCATTTAATTAAAAAATACATTTACTTAATTAAAATTCTATATGAAACATACTAAATTTATTAGGTTAAAATTTCAGGGTCTACAGTCATAGAGAGAAAAAGTTGAGAAAAAGGTGAGAAAAATTAAAGGTAAATGAAACTTATGAAAGTTACTCAAATTCAGTGAAATGAATCGAAAGAGCTTTATTTTAATTTTCGTCTCAGTACATAAAATTCAACCCAACAACTTTCTCTAATTTATCATCGTCTTATGAAATGGTTTTACTGTTACGATCTGGAAGGATAACTGTATACGTATCATTTAAAGTAATAAAACATTCTACCTTATTTGGTTATCAAAATTTCAACCTTTAAAGTAGTGTTTTTTTCATATCTGTTAATTTAACGAACACTTCTGCATAACAGTTACTATAACTGTTAAATTCACTTACTAGATTATCAATGCTGTCATTTTATTCCTTTTGTTTTGCTTTGATATCTATAGAGATAAATGTAGATTTTAAAATTCAATTTCAAAAATTTGAAAATACTTCATTATCAAGCTTAAAAGTATTCAAATTTTAGGAATTGAAAATAATAAAATTTCAAGCTATTAATCATGTTAATTTTCAGCAAGTGAATCATAAGTTCAGTGCTTTTAACCACACAAAATTATGTATTGAGTTGTATCATTTGATGTATTTGCAATCACAAATACACATAACTTCATTGTTTTTTGAGTAATTACAATATTCGGATTTTTAGACATATTTATTACACAGGGCAGGTAATTTTGAATAAAATTGAAGGGACTTACATAATATGGCGGTTTCATTGTGCTATCCTTTAAAAACTTTTAAAAGTCATAAGCTTTTAAAATGTTATTTGGTGCATAAAGATTCCATAATTCTTGAGAAAAAATTTGATTTCTTCCATTTTTAAGTAGATATTTTGAAATTTAACTTGATCAAATAAAGAAGAATTATTTAACTGATTACCTTTTGACTAGTTGGAAAGCAATGAAAATAGTGTGGGGCATCTCAAATTCAACAGAATTTTAATAATTAGTAATACCTTGCTCAAAATTTCCCATTTAATTCTTCAATCTCTATAGTTTCTAGGTGAAGCAATATTTTTGAAGTTTTGAAATTTTCAATCTTTCTTGTTCTAGTTCAAGCGAATGTTCTGTTTGATATTTAACAACAGGAACACGAATTTTCATATGTTTGACAACAATTTTACCTTATTTTGGAAGTTTACATTTGTCATTATAACTAACCAATCGAAGAGTAGAATATTCTTCATAATTTTTTCACTTGAAGCGAAAATTTGTCTTAAATCTCTTTCCCACACAATTTTCTTATAATCTCTACAAAATCAAACACATAGTTTTAATGGATAACATACTTCATTTTATTTGTTTTCAATTTTATGATTCTTAAGAATACGTCGTTTGTTAGTTAATTCCTTTAACAGAGACAAAGTTAATTGAACAAGAGTTCATGAAGTTCTTGTATGTTCTATTCTAGACAAAATACTGTTTTCCTTTTCTAATTGTAATAACACTGAATAATTTTAACAAACGTAGTTATCAATTAATTTAATATTTGATTTACCATCATATGCTGAAAAACCTGTTCCATCTGTGGGAATAAAATCAAATGCAATATAAAGTCGTGCATAATAAGAATAACCCCAACTATCACCATGTTTGACATTAATTTGTTTCCTCTTTTGGAGTATTTAATTAATTTTTGTTTTCTCATTAATAAGAAATCAGTAAAATTGATAACACTCGATTTTGTTCATGATTTATTACGAAAAAAATTTTCATAGATTTCTCATATTACTGTTACACAAGGACCATTCAGTTAAACTACCATTTTCATCAGATATAGTTATGTATAAATTCTGAACAGTGTCATGAGTTGGTAAACTTACAGGATAATTTGAATCAGCATTTGATTTAAGTGAAGGAATAGTATTAGTTTCTCTATGAAAATAATCATTAAGTTCAACAACATCCCATTAGTTTGATTAAAATTTGTATTTACTAACTGAGAAAGGAATAATAGTAGGAACATTGTTAGCAACTGTTTTTTTCGTTAGCTTCAATTATTTGATCATCAATTCCTAAAATTTCTCCAATTTAATCCTCTTTATTTATATATAATTTAACACTACTTTCACTAGTAATTTTGTTTAAAATTTTATCTTTTTTATGTGTATATTGCGTTTTCTTAAATTGAACATATTTTTTCTAATTTTTCAAACTATTGTTTCTTTGGAGTTCAGAAACATTGAATAAAAACCAAATTGTGAAATGTATTTTTGTGTTTCCCTTGGTGGAACAGTTAATCTCTGTTTCAGAAAAGGTAAATTATCGATCAATTCAAATAATCTACTGATTTATATTAATGAAATTTATGTAAGTAAATGACAGTTTGAAACCAAAAATAATAATTACCAAAAAGGAATTAAAAAATAAACATGGTAAACTTCTCGCAAATTCTTTTCAGTGTTCAATAATAGGACCAAGCAAGTATAGAAGAACTATTTAAGTGACTAAAATTTATCATTTACATGTTAATTTGAAAAGCGTAGGTCAACGAAAATACCTAGAATTTATGAGGTGTGAAAAAAATGAAAATTAAAATTAATAAAAACAAATACTTTTTTGAAAATCCAGATGGAATTATTCTGTTAGATGAATGTAAAATTACTTCAGTTGCAGTTGATAATTTTTTCATAAAAATTAATATATACTTAGAGGTTATTTACTTGACACAAAGAAATAAATCATTTTCATTTAAATCAAACATATTCAAAAACAATTAATGAGAGATAATTTAAATTTTTGGCAATTTTAGACACAATGCTACAAGTGTAAATGGTATTTATCATGAATTTGTTGGCAGTCATTTACAATTTAATTACATTTTTAGAGATCTATAGTAAATGTTGGAATAATGATGAATTTTGTTTTATTACAGTAGATATGATAAGAAAAGTTAATGATGAGTATAGAGAAAAGATTAAGAACATTTTAGTATTTTACATAAACAATGAACATAGAACATAACCATACAAATGTTGAATATAAATGTTGGATATAAAAATGTTGAACATAAATTTTGAATGTAAAATAAAAATGATTATTCTTTTTTATCAATAATAATGTTTTCCTAATATGACCCACACATCGTTAAAAATGGTAAACGAAATGGAAAAGTATAAAAAACTATTAAATGAAGGGTTTAAAAATGGAGAAAACAACATAGAACAGAACATGAAAAATATAAAAAATGAAGGTCAAACAGGAATCGAAAAAGTTAAACAAGGAATTGAAGCATTAGGTTGAAAATGGGTAAAAAACAATTGAAGAAAATATACAAGCTGAAATGCAAATGTTTCCATATAATGAACATGGTTTAGAAGAATATAATGATATGCCAACAATTAAACAATATGATAATGATGAAAGAGATTATACATTAAGTGAGTCAGAAAGAAATTATTTATTAGAGAATTATGAAAAAGGAAGGAAAAATTAAAAAACAAAGAACAATCATCAAATGTTACAAAACTAAATACAAGTGAAAGAGTGTTAAAATATCTTCAGTTGAAACTTCCGGGCTGAGAAGCCATGGTCAATGTATAAAATTTCTCTCAGCCCAGAAATTTCAACTGAAGACAACATTGTCTGTGAAAGCCTACATTGGATGATTGATGTTAAAATATGTTAATCATAGCGAAGATACATCTTTTGGATTGAGGCCTGTTGACCAATATAAATATGTTGGTAATTTACCACTGTAATTCAGTTGTAACAAAATGAGCATTGGTAATAAAGAATATGAAGCTATGGATGGATTAATGTATCTGTTAAGTAAAAAACAAATCATAATGGAGGATTTAGGTGACAAATTTAATTCTACTGATTTACTAAATTATGCTAGAATTTTATTCAACTGAAATGCTGTATATTTTGATAATAATCCATATAAAATTAAATCAAGTTAATGAAATAAGTCTAATAGCTTGATAAAAACAATTGCTGAGAATTATTTTACTGGTTTTTCATAAAGAAATCTTAATGATTCGCTTCAAAAGATTCATAATGGTCTAACAAAAAATTTTGAGAAAAAGCAATCGAATATATTTGGATGAATGATCTTCATAATTTAATAGATAGATAAGCAGTAATTCATGGTATAGAATTAGCTGGAAATAAAAATTATCAAAATGAAAAAAGTTGGAATGACTCAAACATAAAAAATAAATTTACTGATTTTATTATTAGTAACCCAAAGGAAATTCCTTATTTAAGTATATTTTTGAGTAACTTATCAAACACATATAGAAAAAATGCAAAATATGGAAAAGCATTAGTTAATACATTGATTATTAAATTGCCAGTTGAATGATATATTCCTGATTATAATTATTGTGACCCTGGAACAAAATTCGGAGAAAGATTAGCGGGAGTTGACAAAGGAATTACTCCATTAAATGAACCTTTTAAAAATAATGATAAAAAAACAACAACGATTCCACTGAGGTGTTCATTTGTATATAGGAGTTACTTGTAGAAGGACATTGTGTTTGATTCGAGAGATAACGCCTTTGTATGTTTACATTTACTACACAACTTTCAGGAAGATATTTATTTCTGTTTGCAAAAATAATATCTCTGTTTCCTACTCATCAACAATAATATTCATTCTTTGGTGTATTTAGGTTACTGAGTAAGTCTTGATGTTATGGCTATGAATGAAAAGTCACATTTCTTTATTCTGATAATATTAAGACTATTAGCTTTTCCTTAGAAATCTTTCAGTTCATTGTTTACAAATGTGTCGGAATCTGCAACGCATTAGTTTGAAATGCAATTGTGCGGTGCCTTTCCACCACAGTTCTCTTGTCACTGAGATGTTGTATCGAATTTTAGTTTCCTTTGGACAGTACTCACAGTGAAGGAATTGTTTTTATTTCTTCAAGGTTTCTTTGTTTTATTCTGAAGAACGAAGTACCCTTTCAGGAGACACAGAATGCAAAAGTAGCAGCTAAAACCAAATCAAAGAAATCATTTATTGGGGCCGTAAAGGACAGGCTTTAAGGAGAGAAAAGTGGTCGCCCTTTGAATTAAAAAAAGTTATAAGACTTGCACCATGCTGGTGGGTCGTAGGGCGTTATTATTATTACTGTTATTATTATTATTATTATTATTGTTACACTTCCAAGTAGATGTTATAGGACCATTACTATCTGTATATATAAGATGTCACTCCTGAGAGTCACCAGGTGCATGTTCCCTGGTGTTTCGGCAGATTTTTGCAGTTCCCTTTTTGGATCATGTAGGTGGTTTCAGACCAAACAAATACCGCTAATCATATGTTTCATGCAACGCCCAGCGTCGAAGGAATGTGGCTATTTTTTTCCAGTCTCAAACAATATGATTTTTAAACTGGAGATTTACGTGACTATTCTATACAGCCCTAGGAGGCTAGTGCAATATGTTTTTTCCGATATATTAGCAGGACAAGGAATAACAGGTACTCCAGCAACGACTAAGCAACACGCTTCTGCAAGCAGGTAGCAGTCAGTGCAGGTCAGTACAGCGCCATCACTAGTGCAGAACTGCTTATTGGTCGTGTTCTACTGTCTTGTTAATACATGTCGGTAAAACTAATTTGGGACCGCCGAGTAGAATACGCTCGTAAAATACTATTTTAAAAATGATGTTTTTTGTAACAGGAAACAAACCGACACATTTCGTCGACGGTGGGCCTCGCATGAAAGATGTGATGAGCAGCATGTGTTTGGGATGACTGCAGCTACATGTTCCAAAACCAAAATTGTAAGTATCTGTCGAAACACCAGAGAAAATGCATCTGATGACTCTTTGGAGAGACATCCTGTATATGACCTGTGCAAAACGCCGGTAGCTCCATGTGGCTAATCACAGATGATACTGTTCCAGTGTATAAATTGTGATGAGATGCATGAAGACCTGCATAGAATCGACGATATATGCAGCAGTTGCGACTTGTCCGAAAAGATAAACAAATGTAGCATATTTAGTATAAGCAGGCAAAATATACACTATTGCATGATTACTCTATTGCCTACTATGCTATGATTTGTCATGTAAAACTAATCGCAGATCAGGCTGGTGCCCGAAAGGTTAATTAGGGGAATCGTCAAGAAGCTCAGTCAATCGATGATACAGTTAGTTTACCAAACCTTTATTAGACCAATGCTTGAACAGTACTCATCACTATAGAGACCGTATTGTACGCATTATAAAAAATTTAAAATATGCTTGCAAATATGGATGAAAAATGCTTAAAAATGCTTGAAATGTGTTGAAATATGCAAGATCAAATAATAAAAGAACATAGAAGTTACTCTATGCATTATATCTGGTAGTCGAACCTGTGAACATCAATTACGAGGAAGAGCGTTGGCCAGGCGAAAAATCGGTACATTTAGAACATTGATATCATTTTCTGAATACTTTTTGGTAAGGAGGGGAGTCGCGGCAAAACGAACGATATGTGCGGGACCAACTTCCAGATACATCGCATGCAGAGGGGCACACTCGAAAACTCCTTAATATTTTATTTAAAAAACAACTTACAATCTTGAATTTTTTGAACAGCATTAACTTTTAATTAATACTATTGGATCAAAATTACAATTTCTTTTACATTTTCTACTATTGTAAACATAAACGACCAAGTACTGTTCCAAATGTTCAGTAGTAAGATTGTGTCTTTGCTCACTCAAAAACCTTTTGTGAGCCGAAAAGGACCGTTCTGCATCAACCAAGGTAACTGGGCAGTATTTTAATTTGAGTACTACGTTGGCATTTATTGTTTCTAGTAAAAGTTCACCCATCCCATTAATAAAACTATCAATTTGGCACAAGTGTTCAAAGCCTGGGTTATTGTTTAAACTCTTTTCAAACTTTTCTTTAGGTTCTCTTGGGAATACTTCTGGCAATGAATAATATTATTCGTTAGCTGAACAGATTCATTCAACGCCAAACCTTGAGTTTCAAGCTTTTTAATACTTGCAGTCATATGGGAAAAGTGAGTTCTAATCACAGAAATATCTTTTTTAATACCAGAGTCATTAAAAACTTCCTTGCACTGGAAGCTGCCAAAGCCTCTGCACTATCGAAGTCATTTACTATCCCTCTAATGTCCTCCAAATGTTCCCTGTAAAGCAACACAGCTTCGAGCCACGTACCCTAACGAGTTACCATTGTTTCGGGAGGTAAAGGCACATTTAGTAGTTTCTCTTTGTACGTCCTGATGCGAGCACGAGCCTTTAGAAACACTTTCTTTGTGGATGAAGTCAGTTTATTCACATTCACAAACGTGGAACATACTTCTTGAGCAAGGCTGTGTACTCTATGAGCGAAGCACGTCACATGAATAAAATTGGGATAAAATACTCGGACGGCTTTTCCTGCTTGGATCATATAGGGAGCAGCATCTGGAATCGACACAAATTTTCATCTGCAGAGGATTCTGGAAATATTTTTTTATGCTCTCATTCACAAATCTGACTATCACATAATGATTTTCAAGTTCTTTACAGGCTGCTAAACAGGAAGAAGTTCGATCCTGTGCTACCTACCACATAAGTGAGTACGAAAGAAAAAAAAACTTTTCTTGCATCAGTATTTGGACGTCGGCACAGTAAGTTAGAGCTTGTATATGTGCGTCAAATTAAATAGCTATCTGGGGTTCGACAAGGCATTTCTAGAGCAATAATGATCATAGCAAAATTAAAGTCAAATATAAATCTCATTCTTGTATGGGTATTATTACCACAGAAATTACAAGACGTTGAAGAACTTCACAGAAAGGAAACGTTCCAGAAATACATCCGAAGTATTCGCATTTGCGAATATGGACAACCGTCAGCTGTATAATGGAGTGCCGACAGTGAAAATTTGTGCCAGACCAGGATTCGGACCCCGATTTATCACTTACCGCGGTCGGTTGCCTTCCCATTACTCTAACTAAGCACGAATCATGGCTACACCCAAACTTCTATATGGCGTCAGCCATGTGTCTGCAACCTGCACTCGTACATTCATTGTGTATGTTACCATGTTACCATACAGTGGAGACATTTTAAATGAAAGTCACTTGCCCGGTATCGGCGGATAAACACGATCCAGCAGTGCTTGTTTTCTTCATAAATACGATGCAAAGTTTCTTTGGACATGCATGCATGACTGAAAAAACAGGCACTGTGGTGGCTACATCCGTTATGGAATTTGCGAATATGGACAGCCAACTGCTGCATAATGGAATAACGATTGAAAATTTGTGCCGGACTGGGACTCGAACCTAAATCTCTCGCTTATTCCGAGCGGTCGCCTTATCCGAGCACCACTCCGGGCAAGACCCAAACTTCCATATGTCGTCAACCATATGTCTAAGGCCTGCCCTCTTACATTCTTTATGTACACTCCCATACATGAGAGTCTTTTTAATTGAAAGTCGCTTGCCCGTTATCAGCGGATAAATACGACATAGGAGTGCTTGTGTTCTTCAGAAGTATAATGGAACGTTCCTTCGAAGACGCATGCATGTACGAGGGCAAGTTGCAGACACATGGTTGACAATGTATGTAGGTTGGGGTTTGCCCATGAGTCGCATTCTGCTAGCCAAATGGTAAGGCGACCGGCTCATGATTAGCGGGAAACCCGGGTTCGATTCACAGTCAGGCACAAATTTTCATTGTTATCATTCCATTATTGAGCTGATGGTTATCTATATTCGCAACTGCGAATACATTTAATGTTCGACTGAAGACTGTTGAATACTGCAAGTGAGAGTACTAAAAAAATGTCAGTTTGGTTTTCAGAAAAGCTTTTCAACAGAAAATGCTATATATGCTTTCACTGACTAAATATTAAATGCTCTGAATAATCGGACATCACCCAATGGTATTTTTTGTGATCTCTCAAAGGCCTTTGATTGTGTAAACCATGGAATTCCTTTAGATAAGCTAAATCATTATGGTTTGAGTGGGGCAGTGCACAAATGGTTTAATTCATACTTAACTGAAAGAACGCAGAAAGTTGAAATAAGTGGTTCATGTAACGTTAAAACAACAGCTCATTCCTCAAACTGGGGGGCTATCAACTACAGGGTCCCACAGGGTTCGGTCTTAGGTCCTTTACTGTTCTTGACATACATTAATGACTTACCATTCCACATTGATGAAGATGCAAAGTTAGTTCTTTTTGCTGATGATTCAAGTATAGTAATAACATCCAAACACCAAGAAATAAGTGATGTGTTTGTAAATGATGTTTTTCACAAAATTATTAAGTGGTTCTCAGCAAACGAACTCTCTTTAAATTTTGATAAAACACAGTATATACAGTTCTGTACAGTAAATGGCACAGCTCCAGAAATAAATATAGACTCTGAACAGAAGTCTGTAGCTAAGGTAGAATTTTCAAAATTAGGTGTGTCCATTGATGAGAGGTTAAACTGGAAGCAACACACTGATGGTCTGCTGAAACGTCTGAGTTCAGCTACTTATGCTATTAGGGTTATTGCAAACTTTGGTGATAAGAATCTCAGTAAATTAGCTTACTATGCCTACTTTAATTCACTACTTTCGTATGGCATCATATTCTGGCGTAATTCATCGTTGAGCAGAAAAGTATTCACTGCTCAAAAACATGTAATCAGAATAATTGCTGGAGCCCACTCTTGGTCATCCTCCAGACATCTATTTAAGGATCTAGGGATCCTCACAGTAACCTCACAGTATATATATATATATATATATATATATATATATATATATATATATATATATATTCACTTATGAAATTTGTTGTTAATAATCCAACCCAGTTCAAAAGTAATAGCAGTGTGCATAGCTATAACACCAGGAGAAAGGATGATCTTCACTATGAAGGGTTAAATCTGACTTTGGCACAGAAAGGGATAAATTATGCTGTCACAAAAGTCTTTGGTCACCTACCAAACAGCATCAAAAGCCTGACAGATAGCCAACTAACACTTAAAAATAAATTAAAAGAATTTGTAGATGACAACTCCTTCTACTCATTGGCTGAATTTTTAGATATAAATTAAGGGGGGAAAAAAACTTAAACATTTGTGTCATGCAATATTTTGTGTAATGTAATATCTTGTACAGACATCTTTTATTAACCTGACACGTTCCACATCATTACGAAGTGTCGTATTCATGATCTATGGAACAAGTATTAATCTAATCTAGTCTAATTTAATCTAACTGGGCCGTGCAAGTGACGCCAACCATCCTCCATAGTATATCGCGGCGGCAGAGGGCGCTCGTTGTCGGAGCTGTTGAAGGCATGACTGAACAATCACCTATCATTGGATACTGCACCACTGCTATTAGATATATCGGAAACGTGCGTTTCCATTGCCAACTCTAAGATGCCGTTGGGAGGAGCACCGATCTATGATTCAGCAGACATCGCTCTAACACCATGTAACATCGTCTCCAACCATTATAATGGCATCACTTATGTGACAGACAGTGAGTTCAAAAATGATTTGCAGCTATGCAACATCCATTTGAGACCATTTCTTGAAGATCGGATCCCACACAGCTACAAAATGGCGGGGATGGATGACTGCCATGTTACACTCACAGCATACTTGCAGTCACGTTAACATGGCTGTTATCATCTTGGAAAACGGCAGTGTCCACTGCACACTCATCACGAAGATTTAGGAAAAATATCATCGCTTGGGCTCCAAGAATGTTAAAATAAACATCAGAGTTCATGTTCATGGTAATCCAAATAAGTGGACCCGCATTGCGGAACTCTAAACATCTCCAAAACGTCCTTTAGAGAAGGGAAAAGTGGCGGCTCTTCAGCCACACTACATTTCTTCAGTCAGCCACTCTAAAGTTTCTGTGTTGTGTAGATCACTGCAGGCCTGCAGTTTTAGCTTTGATTGTGAGTAACGCCATTTTATGAGTTGTCCGTCTTGAAATGTTCATAGCAGGCAAATCACTTTGCACTGTTTCCTCAGAAACACGTTGTCATGCACCTGTATTCACTGATACTCTTGATTTTATTGTAGAATGAAAAGCTTTCACTACCCTACACACACCACAAACTTATGCAGACCATACCATTTTTGATTGACAGCGAAATTATGACATTTCACTTCCTGTGGGAACACTTTCCTTCGACATAGGCTCCATGGAAATTGATTAGTGCTGGTTGAAACACTTAATAAATGTGGAGAAGTGCGTTGTGAATACTTCTGTATCTAAAGTTATTATTTCTAACTGATACATTACTTTTCCATGTACAACAATAACTTATATAAAATTTGACAGTGGTACTCATATTATCTCCTCTTCCATATCTGATGGAGTAAAATGCTGAACTAGGGATGGTACAAAATTACCACAAAGGCTATTAACAACATTGATGCATCCATTGCATTACAAACAGGAACTGTAAAATTGGGTGTAGATAGTCTCACAACTCATTAATGGTGTTCAACTTATTGTTTCCATTACTATGATTAACCATGCAGCTATTGATCTTTCGCTCTTTTTCTTACAACCCAGTTTTAACACCGGTTTTATTGAAGTGAAGACAATTAAGTTAGAAGCTCTGTATGTGAGAATGTTATTTGGTAATCTCTACATCTCACTAATAACTGCGACGGCTTTTGAAGAGTTGTTTTTTCTTAATTGCAACACACTGGCACTTAACCCACTCGAATGAGAATTTAGTAATTAATGTAAGTGGGCTATTGTTATGACAGAAAAGTGATTAGCGTAACAAGTTGAGGTATGATGAAAACTCCATTTCATAAAGGCTTTCCATGCTAAAGCAGCAGTTCGTTATCAACTATATTTGCATGTCTTCAGTTTTCGTATCCAGTGCAACAGACAGTTCCCATGTACACAATGCCACCAATTGGGGCACTATTGAAGAAAACAGTGGGAAATTTAACACTTTTTCAAAGTGTGTGAGCGAACCTTTTATGAGCTGTGGTTGAAAAAATGGCATTTAGTTGTAAGATGATACATGTAAAATTCTGCATGAGCAGAGCAGTGATTTATAGACTTTGGCAGTTTATGGGAATTGCTCCAAGTTGTTGTATAGAGATAAACAACAGCAAAATACTGCCAGAGAAATTAAGAAAATACCTGACAACATCATCACTCTGGTTCTTGCTAAGTGCGAGTACATTTATTATAGATTTCACAATTGCATTTGAAAACCATTACAGTAGTATTTCGAAAGAAATAGTATTCACTGACTTCCTGATGAAAACTGTTTTCTATCTCCGTTTCTGCAGCGCTTTTTTCATGTGTTCACTGAACAAACTGAAATATTTCAACAGTTTCATGGATGCACTGCACTGTGTTGACGATATGCTATGTCCCAATAGTGGTTACACTTCAAAGAAATTTGGAGCTTTTATCGTGACCATTCTTACGATAATTGCAGGAACCACTGTAGTCGCATCACAAATAACACTCGCCAATATATACAGGGGATTCACTATAACCCAGTTAATATTGTCATACAATATGTTCTGCGACGTCATGTTGACTTCTCAATTCGTCTGTTCAGTGCTGGAGCTGTGGTCACGCTTAAGAACTCTGAACGGTCAGCTGTTGGAGTCGTTGTCATGTGTTGGACGGCCAAGGTTGTCTCACCAGCTACTGGGCTGGCGGAAGAAAGAAAATGGCGGAGCCCTGGCTGCGCGGCTGCAGCGGCTGCAGCACGTCCACCTGGTGTTGCAGCGTGCAGCAGAGCTGCTGCAGGCACACGTGACACCGGCGTCACCTTCCACGTGATGTACAGTGTTGTCGGCACCATTTATAGCGGCTACGAGCTGCTCGTAGTGTCGGAGGCACAAAACCAAGCAGAACGAATGATAATCTATTCATCCACGAGCTACTCTTTGTGTTGGCTGGTTCACCATTTGTTCGACCTGGTTGCACTGACAATGTCGTGTTCCATACTGGAAGACGAAGAGGTGCAGGCATCAGTGCTGCTCCACCGAGCTGTGGGAATTGAAGAAACGGTTCCTCACGTGGAGGCTTTCTTACGGCAGATAAAGCGTGGACCACCAATATGTTTCACTGCATCTGGACTGATGCCCATTGACAGAAGGCTGTTGGTTTCTGCTGTTTCTGCTGCCATCACATACCTAATTGTACTGGGTCAGCTCGGTCTTCACTGAATAACACATATTAACTATAAATCTAATTTATTGCTGTATTAGTTGGTTTCACCCTAAAAAATTGGCTTTATCCTCAAAAAGAAACACTTGCCTCCTTTATATTTTTGTCACAGTTCCTCATAGGAGGAGAATCTAACAGCTAGAAGATTTCTACGTAAATATTCACAAAGTGATCATAGCAAAGACAATGAAAGCTTTCTACACTTACTGTAAATCTCATATCAGGATTATTTTTACTGACAGCGATCGATTTTGACAGTAATCATACATCCTCAGTTTTATATCGTGTACCACGGGTATGGTAGACTTAACTATGCCTATATCACTGTCAACACAGACGCAACACCTCTTGTGGCACAAAGCAGAAGCAGCGCATAATCAGTGTCTGAAGACGGCTTATCCCAGTAGAAACTGCTCCTATCAGCATCATCATTATCATCGCGACAATTCGATGTCCACTGATAAATAAAAGCCTATTCCAGATGTTTTCAACGTATTGGTCTTCATTAACGTGTTTCCAAGATGTTTTCAAATGTTGTATACCAGCCCATTCACTCATCATCCCCAGTCTTATCTTTTTGGCTCTGGCCAAGAACTTCGGTTCTCCTTCAGTCTGTTTATCTGGCTACAAATCCCACTTAAATTTACTACACTTTCATTGTGGTTATGACTGCATCTACTTATAAAATCTATAAAACTTTTTTGGTTCACTTGTTTGTTATCCTATCTCACTTATTAATTTTTTGCGTACATCTCTCCATTGCTCACTGATTAACCTTAAACTTTTAAATATTTTTCACATTCTAATTTAATCTCTCACCACCACAACCCAAAGACAGTAATATATACTGTCTGTGAACTTTTTCTGCAAATATTAAATCATGGTGGAGCCTGATTAATTAAAAACGTGAGGTCAGATAGACAATGAATCAAAAATTTCGACAAATCTAAACAACAAGAGATACCCAATGACAGTGACTGAACCCCTATACATCTAAGTAACCTTACAAAGAGAATAGATAAAAAAACACTAGTGTACTTACAAACATTAATTGATGGTAAAATAGGTAATTGGCAATGTAGAAGCCCCAACCTTCACAGTTGAAACCATAATCTCTGTGGGGCGAAAACTCAGTTTATAATAAGTTGGGCTACGTGATACATCCAAAGTTATGTAACAAGGATGCGCCTATAAAGAAAAAGAGAAAGTGAGACACCAGACCGAAAATAATGCATCATCGAGGGAACAAGCAGAACGCTAACCAAAAAACCACTACAACACAGAGCAACCGAGATGAATAATAGCAACCATCAGTCACTCTGCACACTCAGGCCAAGGCGGTGCAACGAAGTGTGTGCGATACACGATGTGCACTTGCCTTCACTGCCTCGCACCACATGTGTGGTGTGGCGAACGGTTGCTGCTGCTCCCTACTGTGGCACAGTGTTGCACTGACTTTCTGGTAAGCCTTCTGCTTCTTTCCTCAATGATACATTCGCTTCGGTCTGGTGCCTACTTTCGCTCTATGGTTTGTTTATTTCTTGTTGTTCAGATACGCATTTCTTGATGTGGCTATAGACCATGAAACCAGTAGTTCCTTAATAAATATGGTTCAAAATGCAGCTGTTTTCTGAGTTCTGGCTACAAAATTTACTACCACAGCTGCGGATACCCAGACCACAGACTCGTTTGTTACTTCATTTGATGTGGAAATCTGCCTTCGAATTGCCTGTATTAGGTACTTCCACTTTCTGTTGAATTTTATTCGCACTAGACGCAAACAGTACAATATCAACTAAGTGTTCTATCAAAAAGTATTCATTCCCCATTTCCGTAGTTCAGGGATCTTGAAAACACCCATACGATTGCCTCTTCACTACAGCTACAGGAGAGGCATGTGAGTAATAGGTCAATATTGGTTTCAAAACAGTTTCAAAATTTTTATAAGCATATTTCTACGAGATATTGGAAAATCTTTCTCTGATTGTCTTCAAAGTCACTTATTTTATCGGTTCTCTGCCACACTGTTGTACTCACGACACCTTTCTTAGTGTGCGCTTTACGTCACCTGTTATGCCACGTCTATATGGACTCCCTATGCTGGAGCAGTATTCCTGTACAGGTCTTAGAAGCTTTGTCTTTCGTAGACATTTTATAGTCCTCGAGTACCCTGCCAAGTAATGCAGTCGGTCTCTTCCAATATCCACTAGTGAGTTTATTTAATCATTAAAAGAATTTATAATGGACGTAATGGAGTGTGGAGTAGACAATATATCAAGATAAAGTTTTCAGTAAATAACATACAAGTTAGTTACCTTCATATAGGGGTAGTAAATAAATTATAGTAAGTATTGTAGTATGTAAAAGTAGACATTATGTGATATGCTATGTCACATTTTACATTTCATGCAAATTAATAGAATAATAGCTTTCACATCTATCTCACATTGTCGATCGCGACTTTTAGAGTAGAAAAACATCTTGTTTCTACAAGATTTTTCGTTGTTGTAAAAAAATTAATATAGGCCTATAGAATGACAAATAAACCTTTCACATTATTCAAGAATTTTGACGAATATTTTGAACAAGGAACTACAAATAAACAAGTATTGATTTAAGCAACAGTATGTTATTTGGGTTGAGATACCCCTAAGACGAGAGGGAATGAAAACAGTGTCTGACAAAAGCACGAGATTCTGTTGCATATGAAGTACCTTTGTTTAGTTAACTATTTAGAGGTAAGTCGTCATTTACAATATACACTTCAGTTCAGTGAAAGCATAAAGTATAAGTAATAAGTGACAATAAAAATCTTACAGACATGTAATTACTTACATATCTACTTTTGCAAGGATTTGTACATTGTGTGTAGTGCTCTTTAGTACATACATTATCTTAAACAAACAAGACTCTAATGTCAAAACTAATATTACTCTATTATTTCACATCTCATCAGCTAATTCCCGCATTGCACACCAACACACACACACAAACACACACACACACACACACACACACACACACACAACACAAACACATAATTACACACACACACACACACACACACACACACACACACAAGCACATGCATTTAGCTGACATCACGACTGCAGTACCTCCGACTTCCATTTACATTTATCTCCCATCTGTCACACTGAAAGACTGAATCAGTCTTAATCCATAATGAAGGAGACGTTGAGCAGAGGGAGATGCATGCAGATACATATTAACCGTCAGAGATATTGAACAAATTATTTTCCAGCGACATGATTCAGCCAGCCGTTGTGACCGAGCACTTCTAGGAGCATCATCCGGAACCGCGCTGCTGCTACGGTCACAGGTTAGAATACTGCCTCGGGCATGGATTTATGTGATGTTCTTAGGTTAGTTAGGTTTAAGTAGTTCTAAGTCTAGGGGACTCAAGACCTCAGATGTTAAGTCCCATAGTGCTTAGAGCCATTTGAACATTTTTTTTTTTTTGACATGACTCATTCAGCGAAAATATTTCGTATAATGATTGAGATGTTTCATTATTTACTCATTTTATCATTTACTATTACCTAAATAATCCTGAACTGTTTGTGATGAATTATATAACTGGTGTCTTTGAACCGCAATTTTCAGTATTTTGCCTTTCCTTATCTCTTTATTCTCCCTGATATATTTATTTTATGCTTTGGTTCACTGGTAGAAAATATTATTTGGGCATCTGGTCTATTTTTTATTGATAGATGTAAGTTAATCCTCGTTATTGTTACATGTTCATGGACAGTGCTGTCAATGTAATAACTGCAAACATGTATTTTAGTGTGAATAATTGATTGGTTACTGTTATAGAAATGGCACAGATAGACCAAAAAACTCTTTAAATGCATTTTTAAAACTGGAGCATTTAATGTTTTGGTTCTATTTCTTACATCGGTTTTCTCCAGTTTCACAACAGTCTCCCTGTTGTGTTTATTTGATGCCTAATAAATGATTCAACAACTAATAACTGAATGCACACAGGAGCAGTGTGTAACTCTCAGACATTTTCGACAATGCTTGTATTACAGTACTCTCAATTTTTAACACACAATTTAAATTAAATTCTTCTAGCCAGTATCTTAATGTACCTGTTTCACTGATTCATCACTAAATTTGGCATGTGTTGCACAAAATATGAAGAATCATGTAAATTAAATTTTACTACCTACAAATCCTTCGATGTAAGCGATAAACATTTAGAAATTATATCTCACTATGGTCCTCTTTTCTTTTGTCGAACTGTCAAGACTTCGCAATACCTATGGTTAGTGGACATTGCTACTGATATGGGTACTGTTGGTAATGTCTACTGAAAATTCGCTTTTAACAGTGCACTGAGCTTAGAAAGTCATTTACTGCATTCTCCACACATTTCTTATCAATTATTGTTTGATGGTACCATTGAGAAATCTTGCGCCTTATATTTTGGAAATAGTGATTTTTGTTGGTATGCAGTGTGGTGCACTTTTCCAGAGCATGTTTGACTCTTCTTAAATGTGTGAAACGATCATACCATCTGAGGCTATCTACCGATATACCTACCACAGCTTTCCCTAGGTATATTTGTAATTGCCAGTGCTCTTTCTTAAATATTACTGAAGAAAAACCTGTAACCACCCACAAGATAGCAGCAAATACATCTCACACAAATTTTACGTTTTTTTCACTGAAATATAACAAAATATTCGTGATTTTGTGGTTAAAACGGACAATTACATTGCATGCAGAGTCTACTTACTTGAAGAAAAGTTTTGGTATTAATCTACAGTGTAAGTATATGCTTCATTACTGTGTATGGTGTTGAACCATGAGCATAGTTAAAGACTAGATGGTGCATACACCACTTTACATTTGACATTACATTAGGTAGTGATTTGATTGTCTGTGTCAAAGAACAAAACAGCACAGTAATAGAATACCTCTAACGCTTGTGTTGTCTATTATTGCAAAGATCCTGGTAGAAGATACACATTTATTTACATTTTTTCGCTTTTAAAAATTATAGCAATGTGTACAAAGAAAAACATAGGTTTGCATTTTTGGGACAATATTTCATTTGCCTTTTTTATTAACTATCAAAGCCGACTATGGTATTATTCGTATTTTGTCTATCAATACAAAATCATAGGAGTTGAATGAAATGTTGTTGGTACATTTGGTTTCTTAATTCTAGTCGGTCATTCAGGATAGAGTCAGGTATGTTATGTATGTATTCCAATAACTTTATATGTGTCTGTACGCTGCCCTGAGTATTTTGCTGAGAATGTGAGACGTCGCATTGGTACGGCTGTCCACTGTCCACGTTCAGGGTACTCCACGTCTATGATTGGATATGTTAACTTAATTAAAGAAGCACTGAGCTAACATGAGAAAATCTAGCATTATAGATAATTTTATTAGAATAACGGATCAGGAGGTACTCGCCTTTTAATTCAGCTGGCCGATCTTAAATCACAAGTAATGGAAGCGAGCTTGCTCCGAGAGTGACACGGAGTGGGCTGGTGTTGATCGAGGAACGCAAGTCGGTGGCATGAAGGCGCAATCACCACTTCTGGATAGTACGAAGGCTGCCAGACGGATACGAAATGAGTCACAAATCAAAAGTACTCCGTAGTTTGCAGCACTGGACACCCCTTCTTTTCGATGGCTTGGACGAGTCTATACTAACAAAAAAAGGCTGAGGCAAAGTAGTGCCTGATAATATTACAGGTTGTGATAGTAAGGACAGAAGTAAAATTCTGGCAGATACCGTTCTTTGTTGGTCTTATTTAGAGGTATTCTAACATTGGGAAAACGTTCATAAATATTAAAGGTGGTAGCGAGACATCAGTTTCACCCGGTAGGGCGGCAGATGGGAGGACGCGCCGTTGTTCCAGGAGTGGTGTGATCGGAACCTAACAGACATATTAATATAAGACTCCGCAGTTACGGCAAGAAAACTTTGTCTTTTCACATATTATATAAATAGTGTTTCTGAAAGTTAAACAGCGTAGGAAATCAATTTGTTTGGTAATCATAAATGTTTTTGCCGGTGACGTGTGCTCGGAGACTTAGATAACGTCAGACTTAAACAATGCACAAAATTTTCGCTAGTGGCGACGTCACTGCATGACGCGTCCACTTCCAGTGAACAAGGTGTCATTCTGGTGCATTCAGAATCAGGCAAGACATGCGTGGCTATTTCTGCAACACTTATGTCTAAGACACTGCAATGCCATTGCCATTGCCATTGCCAATGCCATTGGGGCATAGTTCGTACAATATACGCCATGAAAGTCAAATCAGGTCACACTGCTGCGGAACTGCTAGGTTTTCTCTTACAGAACCAAGCCGCGTCTGAAGGACCTTCCAATGCAGTTGCCCCCCTGCCCTCCCCGCAAGCGTCACCAGCAGCAGTCTCCAGCTGCATCCAGTCTGTGATGAACCGATGGAAGTGGGCATCGTGGCTACCGCCTGAGACCAGCCTAGGGACATCGAAATGGTCAACTCTTGAGCGGCGACTCCTTCACCTTGGTTTCCCATGGTGGCTCACGCGAATGCCAGGGGGAAGTAACACCAAATACGAATTCTGACAACCAAAAGAGGAGGATACTATGAGCTTTACACCTCCTATCCGGCCTGGGTAAAGTTGTTGAGTACGTACCAAGCAAGAGGTACGCAACAAATTCTGCGAGAGGCCAATACTAAACATACACAAAAACATGCCTGGTGCCTCTCAGTTCCATCCAGCATCCTCTCACAAACTTGACCTTCTTCTGCATTCGCGCCACTTCCTGCAGCACGTCGAATAGGTCAGCCGATAGTGTGGACAGGTTGCAAAGGAAGAGCTGACAACTGTGGACTATGTTATTTGATCCTAGGGTAGGCAAAAATGGAAATTTATCCCCCAACAGACACCAAAACAGGACATGCTGCGGACACTCACGCAGTTCCACGCCAGCAGTCAGACAGTTCAGTTCAGTTCAGTGCCTACAGCCAGCTCTGTGAAGACTACCTTGGCCGGCCGAAGTGGCCGTGCGGTTAAAGGCGCTGCAGTCTGGAACCGCAAGGCCGCTACGGTCGCAGGTTCGAATCCTGCCTCGGGCATGGATGTTTGTGATGTCCTTAGGTTAGTTAGGTTTAACTGGTTCTAAGTTCTAGGGGACTAATAACCTCAGCAGTTGAGTCCCATAGTGCTCAGAGCCATTTGAACCATTTTGAAGACTACCTTACGACTTCGCAGTCGCTGTTTATGGAGAATAAGGACCATTAGCAATGGGTCTGCACAATTTCAGTCAGTTTTTTGACGATATTATAGACTACCTAGAGAAAAAAAATGTCTTTAGATACCATTCCAATAGGTATAGAATATCAAATGCCATGCCTCACATTGTAAAATAGCACTTCGTAGCAGACTATCACAAGGTATCACTCGCTATTTCTCACTGTGACGTTATATCTCTGTATCTCTGTTACAGTGCAGCCTTCTCAAACAGATGCTGATTTAGTTACTGATATCATAGATCTTTGGGCTGAATTAATAGTAGCACTTGGTTAGTACTTTCACAATAACTATATACCTGCTATGGCTATCATTTTTGACAGCTGTGTTTGTATTTACGTCCCTACACAACGTTATCTTACTTCTGGGTGCTAAGTCTTTGTCCAGTGCACAGTTTAATTTATTAAACACCACTCCCCTATTCGCACGTTATAAGGAAAGTACATACACTGCCACTAGGTGATTAGTGCATTCAAAGAACGAATTATTTGAACCCAGTGGTGCTCCACATCCGCCACTTGATTCATCAAAGACATATTTGTGTAGTTATACTGTCAAAAAGGTAATTACATCGCTACTAATTTCTGCCACATACGAGTACAACGATCATTTTCTAGCACTGGTCAAGAAATTTGTTACAGAATTTAACTTTCTGATGCATTACAAATGGTTGCTTTAATAGTATGCGATATTGGTAGGGGTCTATGTGTTCTCTTGTGTGTCAGTAATACACTTTCGTTATCTGGACAAATCTGCATTTAGATGGGCAAGGTGGAGAGTACGTCTCTTGTATGATATTCCTAAGCTATTCTTAATCTCTCGTATCGCATCCCTACCTAAAAGTTCGTTCTTAAATAGATGAATACCATATTAACTTCGGCTGTAGGCTATTATTTAGCCGATTAACTATTCCTAAGCTAATCTTAATCTCCTCGGATTGTAACCTTGCCTAAAAGTTCGTTCTTGAATAGGTGAGTAGCATGTTAACTTTGTGTGTAGGCTAATATTTAGCAGATTCTCTATATAGCTCTTCTTACCGCAAGCTGAATGACCAATGTGAGAACCGCTATGTCGGGAAAATGCTCCTGTTTCGATTTTTTCTAAAACAGTAAAGAACTTGCTACGAGATATTTGACTATGTATGTCCAGAAAACCGCCCAATAGATTTCAGCTCAACCAACTCTGCCTTCCGAGTGTTTGCTCTAGTCACCAATCGCTGAAATATAGTTAGGAAAAACTTCACAATTTACGCCAAAAGACTGAAACGTAATTTGTGTTTACTAGGGACGTACCTACAAAAACTACTGAGTACATTAAGCTTCTGATTCAGTCGTATTGATATACACATGTAGTACCTCGGAGGACAACAAGAATATCCTTGTTAGGTTAGTTCTTTTCAGTATCATTTTTAATGGCTTCTTCAGAGATGAGCCCAGTAAAACTGACAGAGGAAACTGGCACCAGCTGCTCATCAGCGGCAGCTGTTACTCACACGTTTCCGTTTCGACACATATCACACTGTACGACACAAGAGATTCTAAGTGTTTAGTAGACGTCTGGAACTTAATTTTTTGGTAACAGCATTCACCCTCTTCATCAGGAGCAAAACCACTGACGGCACATCAAGCCGATGAGAATGAGAACGAGGCGTACTGGTACACTTATTCATAGCCATGTCTTTAATTTACTCTTTATGTAGAGAGTGCAGCCTCTACACTACACTAAGAAGCTCCTATGTATCAAAATGGGAATGTATCATGAAACAGTTATCGTTTATGGCTGTTTCTCTGAAATCAGCTCTGACGGTTGATAACGTCTACAAAGATGGGGAGACATGCACCTTTAATGTATTTTAGTGCTTGGATCATTCTGTTTCACCCTGATCAGCAACCCTGATATACCTAAAACCTCTGTTTGTTTTTGATTCCGTATGAGTTTTAAATTATCTTCTTATTCTTCTTCTTCCTCTTCTTTGTTGTGTATTTTATTCGGCATGAGTACCTGAAATGATCATATAATGGCTGCCTGGAGTGGCCGAGCGATTCTAGACGCTACAGTCTGGAACCGCGCTACCGCTACGGTCACAGGTTCGAATCCTGCCTCGGGCATGGATGTGTGTGATGTCCTTACGTTAGTTAGGTTTAAGTTGTTCTAAGTTCTAGGGGACTGATGACCTCAGAAGTTAAGTCCCGTAGTGAACAGAGCCATTTGAACCGTTTTTGATCATATAATGTACGTGTGTGTGTGTGTGTGTGTGTGTGTGTGTGTGTGTGTGTGTGTGTGTTTCTGTCTGTGTGTGTGTGTGTGTGTGTGTGTGTGTCTGTGTGTTGTTTTATAGAAAGCGGAAAGGTGGTAATGGGGGGAATGCTTAAACGCCACCACCTGTTCTCAAAATTATCATATCGTTGATGTGAGCTCGCAAAGTCTTCATAACGTAGAGTGCAAGTTTTCCGTTTTTCTCCCTCATCATCTTCACTAATTATCTTGAGATTGATGCTCATATTATCACTTATACAGCATCAGAAAGCACTGTCAATTGATTAATAAAATAACTCGATTCCGCAGAGGAGGTAATTACGTCTGAGACCTTTATCGATTGTTGTACTCAGAAAAGTTATCAGTTAATGCAATTTATGATTATCGATCACATGCATATTGGAACTCCAGTTAATGTAGCGGATACGAATTGAGACAGTTATTGGGCAAACGCTTTACTTCTTCATGCAGGTCAAAAATGAAAGTTAATAGATTATTCAGACAGTCGCTATCCCTAAGACCTAAGGTACATCTAACTACGTAAGTCACTTTACTGAGTGTGAAACTGAAATGTTGAGAAATTCCAGTAGTTACTATGGCTGCAAACATACAGTAATGAATTTCGTTTTTGTGCTGCCAACTCTCGTTATATGAAATTTTTATCTCCTGCTTGACATTCAACATCCAAATGGAAGACACATAATTAAGCATCAGTACAGAGCTCATTTATAGGCTACGGCAGGTTATGGGAGTTGCACCGTGGCAAAGCAAGCAATGCGAGGATAATGCTTATAGCAGCAAGAACGTTTTCTGAAAATTTACGAAGTACATCTCCATGTCATCATTTTGGCTTTTCGTCTTAGTTAATTTGGGTATTTTTGATGTTTATAGAGTGAAACTATTGTTGTATTCAGATGTTCCGAAAATTACTACGGTAATCGATGTTCTGTTTAAACTCATTTTCACACTACGGTTGATTAGTGGCTTTTTGTGTTGCTCCTACAGCAGGCTAAAGCATTTCAACACTTTCCTGGATGCACTGGATCGTGCTGACAATATACTGCTGCCAAGAAGCACAGTCGATTGCAGAACATACGGGACACTTCTCCTGGTGTCTGGATCGTGTCTAATACTGGTCACTGCTGTGTGTACATTGATGAGCTTAGGTGAGAGATATGGAAGTTTTCCAATAGCACGAGCAGTAATAGTTACAATCAAAGCCATCTGTGATTTTACGCTGACGCTGCAGTTCGTGGTGTTAGTGTTGGAGCTGTGGTCGCGACACAGGACCGTGAACGCCTTGCTCGTCTCGTCGCTAAGCTGTGTGGGGGAGCCCAGTCTGTCCAGGTTCGTGCTCGGCAGGAGGGACATGGCTCCAGGAGGAGAGCTGGCCGGCAGGCTGCACCGCCTGCAGGAAGTCCACCTGGTGCTGCAGCGCGCTGCGGAGGCGCTGCAGGCCCACGTGTCGCCTACAGTCACCTTCAACGTGATGACCTGCATCGTGGGCAACATTTACAATGGCTACGAGCTTATGGTGATACTGTCGACACCAGCGAAAGTGGATAAAATGCTGATGAACGGATCAGTGAGTTTTGTTCTGTGTTGGCTGGTGCGGCGCGATTTTTATCTGTCGGCCATGACACTGTCGTTTTCGGCGCTGGGGGACGAGGCGGCAGCTGCGGCGGTTCTGCTGCGGAGGGTAGCGAGCATGGCGGCGGCGGCGCCGGAGGTGGAGGCCGTGCTGAGGCACGTGGAGCGGGCGCCGACCCCGCGTTTCGCGGCCTCCGGTCTGTTCCCCATCGACAAGAGGCTGCTAGCGTCTGCCCTATCGGCCACTATCACGTACCTCATCATAGCTGGGCAGCTCAGTCTCCAGTGAGCTTACACGTAGACATGTACGATGCTTTCACTAGTTGGGTAACACATTTATATGCTCCAAACATTATGTGAGACGTGCCATAGAAAATATCTCCGTTTTGTGTCATTTAGCGATCTGGATAAAAATTATATCTTATTTATGCTACTGTATAAACAGTTAGTGGATAATGATCTGGATCTATATTCCGACAGAAATTAGAGTATGGTAGGGTACTGTTTTTGAACAGAAGGTAAGAGCCCTCTCGCTTCTCCAGAGCAAACAGCCCATAACTGATTAGTACGGTTGTTGTTCCAAGTCTAGGTACAATTTGTTGCGCAGCCAAATGTTGACAAGGCACAAGACGGTTTCTGAAAGCCTGAGACAACAAATTTATTTTCCTGGCCGGAATTGGAATTTCGTAACTAGTGGTTTAATTTGTGCCAATGCCATTTATGGATCACTACACGGAATGACATTGTAACACAAATTACGATAATTCGACACTAATAAATGCGGGTACTAGTAGTTGGAGTCCGAGAGGGAGAATGCACTGCTAGTTACATTTCACGTTTCGTACCACTGCAAAGTCAATATGTCTACAGCACTCAAGAGGCCACATAACACGTAGACACAATTCCCTGATATACAAGAAGTGCAGAGTTTACATCGCTTGACCTCATTGTGGTAACGATACTGGAAAGCCTGTGACACCATCTTGTTTTCTCTCATTTACTTACTTGTATGACAGTTCTGATTTTCGTAAAATGATTCTTCTCAAGGGTCTCAGTTTCATGACTTCCTAGCTTCCAGGCTCGTGTGTTCTCATTTCCAAACTGCTACTAACGTATAATACACTCTAAGACAAAAAAGAACGACAAATCATAAAGGAATTATCCGAAAGGGGCGGAAATCTGAATACGTGATCTACACATACAAACAAACAAATGATTACAGTTTCAGGAAAAATGGATGACTTACCTAGTGGAAAGTGCTCCACATATGTAGCAAGTCGACAACGTGCTGGTCCGCCTCTCGCCCTTATGCGAGCAGATATGTGGCTTGGTATTGACAGAGAGAGTTGCTAGATGTCGCCCTGAGGGATGTCATGCCAACTTCTGTCCAATTGGTGCATTAGATCTTCCAAACTCTGATGTGGTTGGAGGGCCTATGTATAATGGTTCTTACGTTCTGAACTGGGATGAGATCAAGCGACCGTGCTGGTCAAAATAGGGTTAGGAAAGCCCGATGACAAGAAATAGAAACCCTCGCCAGGTGCTGGCGGACAACATCTTGCTGAAATGTAAGCCCAGAAAGGCTTGCCATGAAGGGCAACAAAGCAGGGCGTAGATTATTATTGACATACCGCTGTGCTGCAAGGGTGCCAAGAATGACATTCAAAGGGGTCCTCCTACAATGAGAAATGGCACCTCAGACCGTTGCTCCTAGCTGTCGGGCCATATGGCGGACGACAATCAGGTTGCTAACCTATCGCTGTCCGAAACGTCTCCAGGCACATCTTCGCTCGTCATCGGCGCTCAGTTCGATCCAGGATTGATCACTGAAGACAATTCTACCCCAGTCGATGAGATTCCAGGCTGAAGATTTCTCTGGAGACGTCCCGAACAGCAGTGGGGTACTAAAATGACAGCCCGACAACCAGGAGTGTTGATATAGGGTGCTGGATCATTTCACACCAGGACCCCCCTGGTTATTATTCGCAATACCCTTACAGCGTAGGTCGACAATATTCTGGGCCCCATTTTTTTGCCCTTCATTGCAAGAGATCCTAGACTTACATTTCGACAAGGAATGCCTGCCTGCAATCGGTGAGAGTCCCTACTGCTTTTCTTGATGCCTGCCAAACCCTGCCACCGCCATCAAGATTTCTGGATCTGTCGCAACTGAGAAGTTTTGGGGCATTATGGGGAGAACTCTGCAGCCAGCTCGGGACTCTCATTATCTAACGAGCCAATTGTACAGATTTTGGCATGATATCCGTCAGGGGGACATCCAACAACTCCGTTAATGGAAAGCCAATAACTCCTTGAATAGGGGTCAGAAGAGTTATTCAGTTTTTCAATTTTTGAAGCTTCTTCTCTTGAATAAATCATCCACTTTTTCAAAACTCGTAATCATTAGTTTATCTGTACATGTACAACACTTACATCGATTTTTGTCTCGTTCTGTTAATTCCTTCGTCGTGCGTCTTTGGCTCCGCTCTTAGAATGTACCTGCAGACGTAATTGAGCTTATTGTATAGTATCGAAAATTTAACGTAAAATCAGATCGAGATTTGCCTTTCTGGTGAAAGTACGAGATAGTAATATTTGCATCTACGAGAATAAGAAAACAGAAACATCTATGCGTGTAATAGATGTCCATGTATCAACACGATGTTAACAGTGAATGACAATTATCACTAACAAGTGTATACTACTGTATTCATAGCCTTAGTTTGTGTTTGCATACGTGTGGTAATAGAGGCAAGCAAAGACGACTCATTGCCTCACATGTGACAGGACGATTTTCCCTAGCACTCTTTGTCATGTGAAAATTCATTGTAGTTTCAGAAACGTTAATCTGAGCATTATTGTTCTTAAGAACAGCAAAGATGTGTCTGGATAAGGAAATACTTATACACCATTTAACATGTAGCTTGCAAATTCAGACTTTAGCACTGACATTACCAAATGAAAGACAAGGTCAAATTGACTATGCTATATTTCTGCTTAATGTACAGTTTATTCTCGGTATATTGATTCAATTAAGCTAATTTTTGTGCAGATTTAATCCGATGCATTAGGTAACCTGTGATTTGCTCTTTCTATGTACATTTTAGTTCCTGAAAACTCATTTAAATCATAGGAATAAGACGTACATGGTCTTTTGTATGTTCAGGGAAGATAATAAATAATAATAATAATTAAATACATTGTGCGTTGAACGTAATGAAATTTAAGAGAGAAGCAGATCACATCAGATAAATCGATGTGATTCCTAGAAGCCAATGGTGATAAGCACACTCTTTGGATTATGATATTGAGGGCAGCACTGAATGGGTATGAACGTCCTGCATTCAGAGAAAGAAGTTGTGAGTCTAGCAGTTGGTGAGATCTAGCGCCAAAAAGAAGTAGCGGTAGATCTGATTTTAAACTTATTACTTGGTGACCAACAGAGGTAACCGCATTTCCTTCATGTACTAATTTCGTTATGACCATGACAGTGCACATTGATAAATATCGCTGATATATGAACACTTAACTTGAAAATGTTTTAGGAGATGCGAGTTTCAGGCACTGTTGTGAGAAAAATCACGAAAAAAAAAACATCTGTTAAGAATGGGGATTAGGAAGGTGAGTAAGTTTTTTGGTGCTGCCAAGAAACCGTTTCACACTTATTGAAGTTTCTAAAATATTTACTTGTTGGTGTTGAGTGTATTAGGACCTTCAATGACAACTGTGACAGGCAAAATAAAAGCCATCTCGTTGTTAAGTCCAAGCTAAAGGTTATTACCAGTACGGGAATGAATATAGTTCACAGTAAGTGTTTTCTGAGTAGACATTCTTTGAAGACGAGCAATAAGGATATTTGAATCATACAAGAACGCTAAGCACCGCTGCCAACGAGAAATACATGTACCAGAACATTGAGAAAAGTCAGCCGCTAACTCTTAGACGGAGCTGAAACACTGAAACGGAACGTTATGAACACAGCAATGGGACACATCATATAGTGGGTGATTTTGATCAGAAAGGAAACAACATTACTTTATAAAAAAGTAAAATACTTAATTTTGTTGAACAGATCTGACTCCAAAGTCACTGAATAAGCGTATCATGCATCAAGAGAAGTGCTCGAAGCTACTTTCAGCCAAAGATAAGGCACATGAGATGCAAGAACCATATGCACACACGGTGTTTCTTTCCACCAATATACCATCCATTTTATATAAAACTGACTTACCAAGAGAGAACAGAAGCAGTCATCACATTCATGGTGATTGAGCTGCCCCTATCTATGGGTGTTATGTAATGGGCAACATCTTCCAATACCAAATGCAAATTTTCACTCTCTTTCTCGCCACGTGGAAACTAAGAGTCCTACACAAAAAAATGACAGGGCATTTTTCTAGAAAATGTAATGTAGTTAAATGTTGTACTGGGAAACGTTTTCACTGGAGGCCACAGTTACCGATTTATTGAAGAAAATCACATTTGAAGGTAACTTTCGTATGTTTTTCTCGAATAATTCGAAAACTGTAGCCTGCAGCCAAAACGTATCCCAGTACAGTGAGCGAGGGTTACGAGTTGCATAAAACCCGTAGGTAGTGCAGCCGATCACACTGTACAAGTTCAGTATAAAGAGTGTGATGGAGAGCCATTGTTCTTTCCTGAAACAGAATGAGGCACAAGAGTTCCTGCTTCATGGCTTCACAAAGAAAGGCCCACGTATTAGCCGATACTGGCCTAGGATTGTAACAGTAGGGTTGTGAGTTTTTTCTGATAATATAAATGAATTCTCTACTTACTTTCCGGTTGTAAATACGAGGCTGTTGGGTTTTCTTGATAATAAAAATGAATTATGCAGCCAAAGGAGATAAACACAACTAACCATTAAGATGTCCCAGAACGTGGACGAAAGTGATCGCTACTCGTTTCGTGTCGCACCCAGCAAAACTCAGGTCTTACATATACTGACATTGTTCAGCACATTGATCCAGCTGGTCCCTCACTCACTGCTCGTCCGTCTCTGGCCTGTCAACTCTCCCCTCCATGCCGCCTTTCCTTTCCATCTGCCCACCTCATGCAACCTTTCACAGTCGCACCCTCATGTTTACAATCCTTAGGAGATATCTTCTAAGGCTCCCATACACAGGCAGATTAGTCGGGCGATTCGAGCAACCAGCGGGTCTGCCCTATCCCTCGCCTGTGTGTGGTCATAGGTTTCGCAGTTGGGTGTATGCTCCGAGTTCTTTGGTTTGTTTGGCACATTTCTACCTGCTAGCTCCAACTGCTGCATACCAGCACACAATCCGTTGCTTGAAGGAGATAGCGTCCACCAAATACTCCTCTGTCTCCACACAGTCGGGCAGGTCAGAGAGCAGGTTGATGCATCAGTCGGACTATCAAAGGCTGCCTTAGGGGTATGCTTCACTTTATGATCTCCTATGGCATGAGGGATCAAACACATACACTATCTAAACATATGCATCCAGACATTTCTATGTAATGCACAACCGAACAGTAGATGTCCCGAGAAGCACACTCGTCAGTAGAAAAGGAGCTGGGGAGTATTATGTTCCCAGTAGAGAAGCTGTTACAGCAAAATGGATTGGCCAGGAGAGTTCAGTGACTTCGAATGCTGACTAGTCATTGGTAGCCACATGGGCAACAAATTCAACAGGGCTACTTCATCCCTTGTAAAACTGAGCAGGTCGACTGTTGGTGACTGATGGTGAGGAGGCAGTGTGAAGGAACAATCAGAGCTAAATCAAGGCTGGGCTGACGTGATGTACCTACAGTGAACATCGACCACTGGGACGAGTCCTTGTAAAAAAATTCGATAAAATTAGCGGAGGGAACGACTAGTTAGTACCAAAGTGCCACTAGCATTCCAGCTAACACAATTACTGTGCGTAGGGAGTCGAAAATATTGGCACAATGGTCGGGCAGTTCCTCAAAAGGCTAGAATTTCTGCAGCAAATGCTATGAGATGGTGTTAAGAGTGACACCACTGGACAGTGGATGACTGAAAACCAGTGATGAATCACACTGTATCCTATGGATATCCCATGGAAGTGTTTGGATTTGCTTATTGTCACGAGAGCGTTACACCATCACGTGCAGCGCCAATAGTGAAGTACAGAGGAAGTGGTGTTACGGTATGGAGGAGTTTTTCATGGTTAGGATGTGGTCCCCTTATTGCCCTTAAGTAGCCTTTAAATGTGGAAGGATATGAACACATTTTACAGCATTCAGTACTGTGTGTAGTAGAGGATCGATGATAGATTGTATCACAATGACAGTGCAACTTATCATTAAGCAGCATCTATGAAGCAATGGGTTTCGGACAATAACCATTCTGAAACGGATTGGCGTGCCCCGATTCCCGATCTGAACCCAATGCAACACTTTTGGGGTAAGTTAGATCATCGATTTCACTCCAGACTCCAGCGTCTTGCATTATCACCGTCTCTGGTTTCAGCCTCTGAGGAACAACGGGCTACCACTCCTCCACAGACACTGTCCGCAACACAGTACAAGCCATCGTAAAGGTGAATGGTGGGCACATCCCACATTAAAGTTTACTGATAGGCGTCCGAATATTTTTGATGAGATAGTGTATGGGAAGTGATCTGCGCAAAAATGGAGGAAAATTACAATCGTATACTGCAGATCAAATACCAGGAACCCAGGACACAGATTAGGTAAAAAAAGCTTGGGAAGAAGATGAAAGGAAAGACATATCAATACACACTTTGTAATTATTTAATAACAGCACATAACCTTGCCTGTGCCTCGATCTGTGCTTCTATGTTACTAAAAAACTAATTACGATAACATATTTGCAGAAAAGAATTAACATTTTTCTTCAAAGAAAGATAACCCACGTGTTGAATGAGCTCCAAACCAGATACTGTTCTCGTCTTTTGTTCTTATTATTTTATAATAAGTCAAGTTATATATATTTCTCTACACTTCCATGAAAGAGAATATATATGTTGCTGTGTTGACATAGGAAATCTATCTATTATCTGTGGCTCCATAAGGAAAGATGAACTACATATTAAGGAAGAGTGCTACTGACCGCAGTGTGGCCTCGGCATTATTGATTCACCTTTATCTTTTCCGCTGTACATCAACTGTGACGCCCAGCAAATTAGTGAGAATTGTTAGCGTGGTTTGTTTTAAGACCATACACCGTCTGCGTAGCGCACTGGGTCGAGGTAGTCGATGATCTGATAATCGTCGTTCTCGCCGGAAGGTCTGCATGAGAAAATTAATTTACCTAGCATCATTGTGTCTTACATATAAGTAATTATCATGAATTCCCAACGTCTCCTGCAGGAAATTTAATTCTTTATGTACCGCTGATATATATGTAAGTGTTTTACCTTGAAAATAAGGCAGGCTAAGAGTTTTTAAAAACTTTTTACTCTTTAAAGTTATATCGTTGTTCAGATTAAATGATTTTCTAATTATTAGCATATAATTACTTAGTAACTAAATTTACCTACAAATCAAGTTCACTACCTAATAGGTACCCAGTCGAACCTCTCTTCAGTTACTACTACTTTCTGAGGTTACATGATTACATGTGTTAATCATATAATCATAAGTATTATTGCACCTGCTAACAAGGTCTTTCTTTTTAATTTGCAGTAACTGAATTTAGCTGACTAAACGACAGAAAAGAAGGAATTACTGTGCATCTGTTTCAGGTTAACAAATTCTTAGCCATATAGAATGTTTCGTCAAAATACATACGGGGCCATTTTGTGGCCTATATGATAGTGTTCTAATGCTCACAGTTTTCTGCTTTATCTACATCTTCCTTGTCTCCTGTAACTCTATATATATTTTACTGTCTCACTAATTCCTTTTACATCGTGATGAATGTCAGGTATCTATGAGAATAAGGCCACCATTCTTTGCAGAATGTGAGGCTAACGTTAGCAACTAGGAAGACTGTCATAACCTTCTGCATCACGAAAGTTCCGTGGCACGGCCTGTGGTAGATTTCTTGGATATCAGATTGCAGATGAGCTGATGAAAGATATTGGTGTCTCCAAACGATCTTGCCAAACATATAACGCTGTCGTTAATCTGATTAATCCTCAAGACGAGACAATACTATACGTTTTATATGTAGTATTTCAGAAATTTTACCCCAACGTAACAAATGTTTCAATAATTCCAGAATGAAATTTTCGCTCTGCAGCGGAGTGTGCGCTCATATGAAACTTCCTGGAAGATTAAAACTGTTCCTGACCGAGACTCGAACTCGGGACCTTTTGCCTATTGCATGCAAGTGATCTACCATGTCAGCGCACACTCCGCTGCAGAGTGAAAATTTCATTCTGGTAACGTCCCCCAGGCTGCAGCTAAGCCATGTCTCCACAATATCGTTTCTTCTAGGAGTGCTAGGTCTGCAAGGTTCGCAGGAGAGTTTACGTGAAGTTTGTAAGGTAGAAGACGAGGTACTGGCAGAAATGAGGCTATGAGGACGGGGCGTGAGTCGTACTTGGGTAGCTCAGATTGTAGAGCACGACCCAGGAGAGACATAGGCCGCGAGTTCGAGTCTCGGTCCGGCACAAAGTTTCAATAATTGTTGGATTATTGATGAAAGATACTACTCACTTAACTGTCACTCAGTCGGTTAGGTTTATTTGGGGGAAGAGACCAACGGGGAGGTCATCGGTGTCATCCGATTAGGGAAGGATGGCGGCTGTGCCCTGCCAAAGGAACCATCCCGGCATTTGTCTGAAACGATTTAGGGAAATCACGGGAAACCTAAATCAGGATGGGCAGACGCGGGGCTGAACCGTCGTCATTTGGGATGCGAGCCCAGTGTGCTAACCACTGGACCACCTTACTCGGTTTCACCGAAAAAAAGGAACCGCTTTTAGCAGTTCCATAAAGAAATAGCAGACGGTGCATATACTAGGGACCTCAAAAACTAAGTTACCCGTGTCGTCCCACGTTAAGATCATTACCAAAGAAGAGTGGCGCGCTATCACAAGGAAAACCATGTTCTGGACAACCTGCATAACAGAGTTGTGCTTCAGTACTGATAACAGATGCATCACACTATGACAGTGAAATGGCTCGGAAACTCGAAACGTACTCGAAAGATGAAGTTCACGTTCAGTACGTTTCTTGTGAGCAAAGCGCCTAAATTGGAAGTAACCTCACAATGAATTTCTTGCGGTAAGTGGAGGAAGCGCTCAATGTCGCCGTAATTGAGTAGTGCCAATAGTTGGATCCAGGTCCCACAGACAGTTGTACAACAGATCGGGGAGAGAGGCCCTCGACATTCAAATGGACCACAGAAAACAATGCCCAGGGAATCGAGTAACTGATTCTCAGCAATCGCAGATATTCGGACCGTGAAATAGTTAACACGGTGGCTCTCGGATGGCTCCAGCATCAAGGAGCGGATTTCTGTCATCGAGGAATTGAATGACTGTTAGAATGTTTCGATCGTTGTTTTCGGTGTCTCGGTGGCTACGTTGAAAAGTATTATCATGTACCAGTGTCACTTTGAGGTGTAGTGCAAGGTTCTATAAAAGTTACGCGACTTGCCACAATAATGTGTTGATTTCCGTTCATATCAAAAAATTATTCTACTTCAAGAAATGACAGTAAAATATAATTTTGAGTTACTTACATATACAGGGTGGTCCATTGATCGTGACCAGGCCAAATATCTCACGAAATATGCGTCAAACGAAAAAACTACAAAGAACGAAACTTGTCTGGCTTGAAGGGGGAAACCTGTTGGTGAACGACGGGTCGTCGCTAAATAGAACACGTGCTAAAAATTGGTCATCGTCCCGTAATTTCTCTTGTGCCCAGTGGCAGAACTGTGCACGACGTTCAAAATCGTCGCCATGCAGTTCCTGGAGCATAGAAATATGGTACGGGTGCAACCGATGTTGATGTAGCATTCTCAACACCGACGTTTTTGAGATTCCCGATTTTCGCTCAATTTGTCTGCTACTGATGTGCGGATTAGCCGCGACAGCAGCTAAAACACCTACTTGGGCATCATCATTTGTTGCAGGTCGTGGCTGACGTTTTACATGTGGGCGAACACTTCACGTTTCCTTAAATGACGTAACCATCCGGCGAACGGTCCGGACACTTGGATGATGTCCAGGATACCGAACATCATACATAGCACACGCCCGTTGGTCATTTTGATCGCAATAGCCATACATCAACACGATATCGACCTTTTCCGCAATTGGTAAACGGTCCATTTTAACACGGGTTATGCATCACGAAGCAAATACCGTCTGCACTGGCGGAATGTTACGTGATACCACATACTTATACGTTTGTGACTACTACAGAGCCATCTGTCACAAAGCGAAAGAAGTGGTCCAGCTAAAACATTCACATTTCTTTACGTACTACAAGAATATGTAATAAAAATGGGGGTTCCTAATTAAAAATAAGCAGTTGATATCCGTTTCACCTATGGCAGCGCCATCTAGCGGGCCAACCATAGCCCATCTGGTTTCACCCCTTCAGGCTAGACGAGTTTCGTTCTTTGTAGTTTTTTCGTTTGATGTTTATTTAGTGAAATATTTGGCCCTGTCACAATCAATGGACCACCCTGTATACATTTAGTAATTCACTTGTCAGTTTGTAAACAAAATCCATCAAAGGACAGTTGGCAATACTGTAGCACGATGCTAGCACACCGGCCCTGTAATTGTCTATCAGTATTGTCAATCTCGATCTTGCTAACTGTCAACATAAATATTTTAGTTTATTATGTAGGATAGAGTTAAGAAAGAAAGTGAGGAACTTAGATTGTCAATCAATAAGAAAAAAGATCAAGATCATGATAAGTGACAGCTACTAATGTGCTGTCAGAATACGAAGAAGGTCATCACTTTTTCTACCTGGGCTCAGTGGTTCAGAAAGAGAGTGGCTCTGCATTAGAAATACGACCTAGGATTGGTCTGTGTAGGGCTGTTGAATCTAAACCGACATTGATGTAGAGGGAATGAGCACTAAACAGACATACTGAATCGAGAGTGTTGAATTCTGTGGTGTTTCCAGTTTTCTTTTATGACACTCAAACATGGACAATAACTGAAGGGGACGGCAAAATAATGGATGCTTTTGAAATGTGGACACATGGTAGATTTCTGGGAATACCATGGATGAATAAATGGACCAATAAATCAATCCTTCAGGAACTCAGTGCGGAGAAAATTTTTTCCAGCGTATCACGTAATTCGATGATGGGAGGATAGCTTGGAAAAGATGATCATCCAAGGTAAAGTCGAAGGTAAAAGGTCGCTGAGAAGACCTCTGAGACAATGGGTAGGCCAGGTCACGCAGAAGACTGGGAAAAATAGACAGACTATTAAGAGGATTGCGTGGCGGTTCATCAACTTTCAGCTACAAAAGACAGATTGTTGATCATGACGTACAAAGTAAAGTGATTTACTGTAATGACCAAAAAATAAATGGTGTATTGTTGAATTATTCACTTTATATTGTCACTCAGTTATTGAACTGATTGATTTTAGTTGCTTTGACAGTGTACTGGACGATGAGGATGATAGGCTACATCAATGCGCTACATACATTTCAGAGACGATGATGATATGCTCGACCCATGCACTACATACACATCAGAGATGTTTTGAACATTCTCGTTGTTACGTTTACCTTTAATAGCAGGGAGGACAGTGGTTTCCACACTAATAACTTCCAATAACAGTTGATGGAGATTTGTGATAGTGACAGAGCTAGTTGGGTTCTTCACCATATAGCGTGATATTTCGGTACAGCCTAACCTAAGAGCACTGGAACTGTGGTTGCCATTTAGAACCCTGAACGGACGGCTGGTGGAATCTCTGTACTGAGTGGGCTAGTTGCAGCTTTGTCATTTGCTGCTGGGGTGGAGGAAGAAAGAAGATAGCGGACATCTGGCTGCCCGGATGCTCTGGCTGTAGTATCTCCACCTGGTATGGCAGTGTGCTGCTGAGTTGCTGCAGGCGGACGTGACGTCAGTCATCTACGAAGTGATGTGCACTGTGCTGGGCGTAATTTAAAGTTGATATAAACTGTTGATGACAAAGCCATTTCGAACACATGTCAGTCACTGCGTCAGCTAGTTTAACTGGTAAGCCAAGTGTTCGATCTGCTAATGCTGAATTTTTCATATTTCATAAGGGAAGAAGAGGAGAGACTGGGAGTACTGTTGCTATGCTGAGCTGTGGAAAGTAGAGAGTTAGTGCCTGAGGTGGAATCTTCTTTGGCAGGTAAAGAGTGGGCCACATGTGTATTTTGCTGCGTCTTCCCACACATTAGTGACTGCAGGTGGTGGGATACTTTGCCCTTATGATAAAATTAATGAAAAGAGATAAATAAGACCAGATTACAAAAATTCATGACAGCGCAACACACACTATACATTTGCAAAATTTCACTTAGTAAACTTGGGAACACTTATCTGTTATACACTGTCCAGTCATATTAATGTGACCATATGTCGAAAGCAGGAATAACCACCTATCGTGGAATTAACAATGCGAGACATGCCGAAAGAGAGTCAGTCATGTTCTGGAAAGTACCGACAGATATGTAGAGGCATGTCGACTTGGCCAGATGCGTTATGTTTCTCGGCTGAGGGTCCAGGGTGTGAACAGCCCAGTCGAGGTGGTCCCACAGATTTTCGGTTGGGTTTAAATCTGGAGCGTTCTGTGACGAAGGGAGTACGGTAAACTCATCTTGTTGCTTTTCAATCCATGCATGTACACTGTGAGTGGCATGACATGTTGCAGTATCCTGTTGATAGATGGCACTGATCTGAAGAAAATCACACTGCATGTTAAGTTGGACTTGAGCCCCAAGGTTGGATACACACTTACGTTTACCCATTGTGCGTTCCAAGATGACGAGATCTTCCATAACACGTCACAAAAAACACTCCACAGGCGGACGATTCTTGAGGATTGTTCGCTTTGAGATGTTTTACGCCATACACACCAAAGACCATCTGCCCATTGGAACATAAAGCATGACCCATCAGGAAAGGCCACCTGTCGCCACTCAGCGGACGTCAAGTTGTGGTACTGATGGTGTGCAAATTCCATTCTTTATCAACAATGAACAGCACTCAGCATGGGTCCATGAACCAGGTGCCTGCTGTGGAAGCCCATATGCAGCAATGTTCACTGAATGGTCATTGTGAAGACACTGTTGGTAGTCCCTTTGTTCATCTGGACAGCTAGCTGCTGAAGACTTCCATGTCTATTCGCCCATATGCATCTCAGCAGCTGTCATTCGTCCCTGTCATCTATGGCCTGTGGTATTTTTGGATACCTCCATTTTGACATGCATTGTACACTTTAACCAAAGGAACATGTGAACATTTTACAAACATAGCCATGCTTCCACCTTTAGCCTGAAAGGCAATGTTCATTCCGTTTTGTACATCAGATAAATCATTCAATTTCCACACTATGGCTTTCAACATCCCCCAACCATGCTTTTTCTACTCTCCACTGCTAGTACTGCAACCTACCTTCTGTGACTGGTCATTGCACACTGATGTCAAATAAAGGCGGTGGTCATATTAATGTGTCTGGACCATGTCAATATAAAGCAGAGTGTATATGTGTATTTGTATGTGGGATCTCCTCCCAAACCCTTAGATAGATTTCAACCAAATTTTGCATAGAAACACCATGCTCATGACCATCAACACTGTAAGTTTTATAATCTCCTAGCTCCAATAGGAATGGAGATTCTGGCAAAAACGTATTTTTTCCTGTCCCTGGTATAGGCTGCCCTGCATGATATTATGTTGTGTGGGAACAGTATGAACCTGCCAAGTTAACCTTTGCTGGGCAGCCTACATTTCGGGAGCAAGAAAGTTTCCAGGCCCCAACATGTTGCCTACTCTTTGTGAGAGGTACGTTGTGTCGGAATAGCAGTGGCCTGCCTTATTAACCTGTTTTGCATGTTGGGCTGTGCATGAGGGGCAAATAAATTATTTTCAGGTGCCTGATGTGTAGCCTGCACTGTGTGACAGGTATGTTGTGGGATCATATGGGCCTACTTTACTGAATGGTATTGCTGGTGTTACATGTGCCAACGAGAAGGTCTGGGGACAGGAGAGAGGAGGCAATTGATAGAGGGAAGGGGGTGAGGAAATGTATATAAAGAGGGGAGGAGGGGGAGATGCAGGAGCAGATGGAAGGTGTAAAGCTGTAGCAGGTAGATAGAAAAGAGTGAGAGGGTGCTGGAAGTGGAGAAGGGGAGGAGGATATAGTGGAGGAGGGTAGAAGGTATGGCCAAGGAGAAGGAGTGGGTGAAATGGACAAAGAGAGGTGGAGGAAGAGACGAAGAAACAGGGAGAGTGAGTGGGAAGAGATAGAAAGAGATGAGAGGATGAGGTGGACTGGCAGAGGGCAGAAGAGGAGGACATAGGGAGGAAGAAGGATTGTTCAGTATATGTGTCAAATGCATACATGGGCAAAACCGTTGGTAGAAAGGTAGTCAACAGCGAAGTTTAGTACTATGAATGATCGAAACTTCTGGGTTCAGTTCAGATTTCCAACTACTGATTAATGCCAAATGATAACTTTTTCGAATCTGCTTTATAACATTTGCGTACCAGTAAGTAAGTTCTTTTCCGATCAAAGGTTCATGTGACCTGTGCCAGTGACACTTTCATTAGCAATCTTCGCCAAATTGTCAAAATCCTTTGATACTGAAGCTACAGCCGGCCAGGGTGGCCGAGCAGTTCTAGGCGCTAAAGTCTGGAGCCACGCGACCACTGCGGTCGCTGGTTCGAATCCTGCCTCGGGCATGGATGTGTGTGACGTCTTTAGGCTAGTTAGGTTTAAGTAGTTCTAAGTTCTAGGGAACTGATGACCTTAGAAGTTAAGTCTCATAGTGCTCAGAGCCATTTGAACCATTTGAAGCTACAGCTACAAAATGTAAACAGAGAAATGTCTCCATTTGTAACGCTTGCTTTCAGATTTATGTTTTCAACGGACACAGCAATACCATATAGTAATTAGTCTAGCCGTCCCTTCGGTAAATGATAACTACTAGCACAGAAAGTATACTCTCTTCTCCTTGCCAACCAATTATGCTGTCTCAACACCAGCCTCTAACGTTCCTTCCTCATCAGACGTTCACCCACAAGGCTAGTATTTGCAAGAATGATCATCAGAGTACAGAACTTCGACAAGTCTAAAAAAATGGATATGTAGGTGGAAGAAAATAACTGATAGTGTCACAATGTGGACTGCTGCCCAGTGATGGAAGTTTCTGATGTCTCCTGTTTCTTTTACCGCCAATCGCCTCCTTGTAATGGGCCTACAGGGTCTTCATAAAACATCCAGCTACATTCTCACCTTTCTTATAAGTTGCGCTATCAAAATATCTCTGGAGATAGAAGAAACGCTGTATTTACATACTCCTTTCCTTTATTATAGACGCATCTTGCCTAAGAATAGTACTGTAGTTGGTTTTTTTTTCCTGAAGGACATTTTAATTAAATTTCCCTGTGTAATATTCCTCCAGCACATGTAATCGTGTCTCCATAGAGTGATGGTTGCTCAGAAAGCTGCAAAAGCCAATGACAAGTAAGTGATTTAGCATAAAGATGAGCTCGTGAAGAGAAGGTCGTTTGTGTTGGATCACTTTACGATGAAAGTCTGAAAGTAACTTATTAAAGTCGAAACAAATTCCTACCATGTTTATAGTTCTGAGACGGACATCTGACAGATGTTTAAAAATAGGTGTAGGTCCTCTGATAGTAACACAAGCAGAACATAGTAAGTTTTGCAATAAATATCGCCAAGAGGACAAGTTATCTACGAATACATCTATATCGCGATCGTCATCGTACGGTGTGTGGGGAAAACTCGTCCGGCGCCACTATCTCCCCGCTCTCTCTTCCCCCTTCCCACTTACTTGTAGCATTCGCGAATTGCCTATTGGATGAATGGTTGTACTTGAATCTCCGTACTAACTCTTCCTTCTCTGATATTCTCGTAGTGGTCATTTCGTGAGATGGAGTTGGGATGCAGTAATATGTTGCCGACTCTTCCCTGAACGTAATCTCTCAAAATTTCAATATAGTTAACTGAGCACCCCAGTAATGCTCTTACAATCCACAAAAAAAGGAACGCTACACTCTTAGTCGCTTCTTCTCGTCTCTTCTATTTATCCAACCTGGAGAAGGCCCAAAACTGATGAACAGTATTCAAGAATCGTTCGAATACGTATTTTTTACGCCACGTCTTTCGTGGTTAAATGATACTATCTTAAGATTCTTTCATTGAATGTCAGCCTGGCATCTGCTTCTCTTACAGTTTGTCCTTACGCTAACCTTCTTTCCACTACAGCCTTTAAACATCTATACCAAGTGGTAATTCACTGAACATGGCCCTATTAAAGTATTATCAGTCTCTGTTTATCATTCTTCTACGTAAGTAATCACTATATTATTAGCTGCAAGAACCTTTAAGATGTTAATTATATTCTAGGGTAGATGCTTAAATGGAAAAGAAAGAAAAGAGCATGCAAGCGTTTCTAATACTATGAGAATTGGATATACACCCTCTACATCACCTCCTGACCCACCCTCTCTCTCCCTTTTTTAGTCCACACCCTCGTTCAACCTTTCCCTGTCAATCTTCTCCTCCCCCAACCTCTACAGCAACTCCTTCCCCCCCCCCCTCTCTCTCTCTCTCTCTCTCTCTCTCTCTCTCTCTCTCTCTCTCTCTCTGTCTCTTTCCGGTTTTCTACGTGCATTTCCTCCCACTCCTCTAACCTTCTCCATTTCAACCTCCCTCTGACATTGACCCTTGTATATTGTTCTTGCAAAGTCAAAGTGTGTAGTAGTATTCTAATCAAAATCCAGTAAGATATAAATACAACTCTCTGTTTTCTAACAACGTTTCACTGTTTTTGTTTTATTTATATATTTATATATTGCAAAGTATATGTCTATATGTGCTACGACGTTACAGAAGAATGGTGAAGATTAGATGGGTACATCACGTAACTAATGAGGAGGTACTGAATAGAATTGGGGAGAAAAGGAATTTGTGGTACAGCCTGACTAGAAGAAGGAACTAGTTGGTAGGACACATCCTGAAGCATCCTGAGGCATCAAGGGATCACTACGTAAGCTCTGAAGGGAAGTGTGGTGTCACCGCCAGGCACCACACTTGCTAGGTGGTAGCCTTTAAATCGGCCGCGGTCCGTTAGTATACGTCGGACCCGCGTGTCGCCACTATCAGTGATTGCAGACCGAGCGCCGCCACACGGCAGGTCTAGAGAGACTTCCTAGCACTCGCCCCAGTTGTACAACCGACTTTGCTTGCGATGGTTAACTGACAAAATACGCTCTCATTTGCCGAGACGATAGTTTAACATAGCCTTCAGCTACGTCATTTGCTACGACCTAGCAAGGCGCCATTATCAGTTACTATTGATATTGTGAATCATGTACCGTCAAGACCGACGTTCTTCATTAACGGATTAAAGTTAAGTATTCCACCAGCTACGTCCGTTTTTCTAAATTCTAATTTCCTTGTCCTGTTCCAGACCTCACGCCAGCCTGCGTGAGCTAAAACGCGTGCCTTTCGGCCTCCTCTAGTAACCCGGTGTTGGCTCTCCTGCCAACCAAAACAGGAAGCATGAGGGGTAAAAATGGTAAACGGAGACAAAGAAATGAACACAGTATGCAGATTCAGAAGGATGTAGGTTGCAGTAGTTACTCGGAGATGAAGAGGCTTGCACAGGATGGAGTAGCATCGAGAGTTCCAGTAAACCGATCTTTGGACTGAAGACCACAACATCAACATCTGCAAAGTAGACACCCCAACAAAAGTTTGGAATATCATAGAGTTTACTGCAATGACTTAGGTATTTACATGCCTTATTATTAAAATAAACATAATTCTGAAAATAAGAACGACTTTGGTTAGCTAAAAAAATCATTACAAAACAAAGCCAACTCTCTCCTAAGTCTTAGGAAAAAAAACAGTAAAAATCTTTATCTCATAATTATGATCCTCATTCGTCAGTAGTGAGTATGTCTTCCCACACACGAATGAGTTCTTCCACTCTGCGGGGCATGCTCAGGATGAGACCATCAACTTCATTTTGGGGTATGTGATCCCATTCCTGAATGGCAGATTCACTGATGTCCTGGAGATTTTTAGGTGGATTCGGACGCTAGACAACGGCCACCTTCAATAGGTCCCATGCGTGCTCAGTAGCGTTCATGTCTGGGGACTGTGCTGGTCAACGCATTCGGTTGATGTTGCACCTTTGAAGACACCAAGGCACTGCTAGAGTACGGTGCAGTCTTGCATTGTCATCGACTAGGATGAAGTTGTCACCGACATCGCATCTGTAAGGCGTTACAACCGTATCGGGGACCAGTCAAATTGCCGTAGACGGGAATTAGAGGGGTCTGCAGTCCCATCATTATTGCCTCCCAGAACATTACACCCCCACCTGCAAACGCATGGTCCTCCTGAAACTATCTGCTTTCCTGTTGTCGTCTAGCGCTTCTCCAAAGCCTAACAGGTCTAGTGTCCGATGACAAAGCAATACTGGTTTCGTCGGCAAACATGACATTACTCCCATATTCATATCGGGTCTCCAGCCGGAACATAACGTCTTCCTGACACAATATTTCAGCGGTCCACCTGGCTGCCATCTTCAAGTGAGTAAGCCTTTGCACTAACTCGCCGGAACAAAAATCAGACCGCAGCGGGGAATCCTTTATTCAACATCCGTAGGTCCACCTCGCGTGCGCGAACGTAACTGTCCTCTAGCGAAAAGCACAACAGCGCATCGTTGGAGAAAACCTGCGGAAACGATAAATCGATATCAAACACCGTTGAAACCTTTTTATGAACGAAACAAAGACCGTTGCTTCTTAATGTCAAACAAAATAGGGTCTCGACTTCTATTTAGAGAAACTTCTTATCTCCGTTTACAATATTGTCAGATAGCCGGATTTCAATGGCTTCTTTCACTACACAGCCTCAGTACCACGACGCAGAGGCAAACACTTGTGCCTTATCATATAATATTTTATGTCCTTCACTAAGACACTGTTATGCAACCGCAGATTTTTCTGGCTGCAATAAACGCATGTGGCGACGATGCTCCACGCATCGATCTTAGACAGTACAGATCGAATGTCTAATAAAGGCTTTCCCTCAATGGCAGGGAGTTTTGTAGACACCGGCCTCCTCAAACCGTAATCATCCTTCACTGAGCCAAGTAGCGCTCTAGTCTTTCTTGGGGGACGGAATATACTTTTAATATCAAACATTGTCTTACTGAAGGACATCAAATGTTTTATGATGAGACACAAGTGTTTGCCCCTCTTTCGCGTTATTGGGACTGTGTAGTGAAATAAGCTCACAATTGTTTGCCCCTCTTTCGCGTTATTGGGACTGTGTAGTGAAATAAGCTATTGAAACCCGGCTATCTGACGACATTATAAACAGAGATAAGGATATCTCTTAAGTAAGAGTTGTGACTCTATTTTGTTTGACATTATAAAGCAATGGTCTCTGTTTCAGTCATCAAAAGGTGTCAACAGTGTCTGATATTTATTTATTGTTTTAGCAAATTTTCACCGCCGATGCCCTGTTGTGCTTTGCGCTAGAGGTCAGTTACGTCCGCGTACGTGCATTGGACCTGCATTGAAACCCGGCTATCTGACGACATTATAAACAGAGATAAGGATATCTCTTAAGTAAGAGTTGTGACTCTATTTTGTTTGACATTAAAAAGCAATGGTCTCTGTTTCAGTCATCAAAAGGTGTCAACAGTGTCTGATATTTATTTATTGTTTTAGCAAATTTTCACCGCCGATGCCCTGTTGTGCTTTGCGCTAGAGGTCAGTTACGTCCGCGTACGTGCATTGGACCTGCAGGCAGTGTATAAAGGAGCCGCCGCTGCGGTTTGATTTCAGTTCCGCGACGGCTTACTCACCTGAAGGTGGCAACCAAGTGGATCGCCGAAATATTGTATCAAGATGACGTTATGTTCCGGCTGGAGACCAGATATGAATATCATCAATTACTACGCTGGGCCGGCCGGTGTGGCCGTGCGGTTCTAGGCGCTTCAGTCTGGAACCGAGTGACCGCTACGGTCGCAGGTTCGACTCCTGCTTCGGGCATGGATGTGTGTGATGTCCTTAGGTTAGTTAGCTTTAAGTAGTTCTAAGTTCTAGGGGACTGATGACCACAGATGTTAAGTCCCATAGTACTTAGAGCTATTACTACGCCGGAAAAGGTTACAGTACCACATGACACAACTCCATTCTGCGATGGTTCAGTGTTGATGTGCAAGAGCCCAAGCCTTCGACTGCGCCGGTTCCGCTGATACAGTGTAAAACTTCTCATTGGTTCAAATGGCTCTGAGCACTATGGTTCAAATGGCTCTGAGCGCTATGGGACTTAACTTCTGAGGTCATCAGTCCCCTAGAACTTAGAACTACTTAAACCTAGCTAACCTAAGGACATCACACACATCCATGCTCGAGACCGGATTCGAACCTGCAGTGCTGAAAACAAACTGATTGAAGCTGTTGTTGATACTGGTCTGCTCACCGTGTATCGCTGCGGCTGCGGTACGTTTACATGACTGGGAAACGGCCACAAAACATGCCCGTAGTAGGCACCATCCAGAATATGGGTTCTAAATGGATAATGCATGAATTGCCAAGGACAATAAGAGCTATAGTATCGTGGCCTACATTTTGTGATACTATTCCAAACTTCTGTTGAGCAGCGTAAAAGAAACCTGTTAACGATCTAGTTTTCTTGTTTTATGCGTAAACTAGGTTTACGTCACGTAGCTGATGCTGTCGGTGATAGTTGCATTACTATCGCTGCAACACGTTATGAAAGGTATGTGATACGCATAACGTATTTCCATTATCATCTGATGGTCTTTCAGCTGTTAATGTTTTAGCTTAGTTATGTAAAATATTGTTACTCTGAGAGAAGATCTTTGGAAGGCTGGAACTTTTCGTTTGATAAAATATGGCCTGCACTCAACTTAGTAAGAACACCACCGTTAGGTGGCAGACGATCAGTGTAGTTCGAACCTATTCCTGCACGCTCCAGAGTCTGATGGTCAGCTGCTGCTACTGTTACACTCGCAACAGTTTGACGTGCTTGACATAGAAGAGTAACCAGTAGACGTGGGACAGCGTTCCGCAAACGGAAATAGTTCTGGTTGTCTCGCACATCAAACAGGATTCTTCAGGCCACTACCACTGCATTGTCCTGCTTTGTAAAATTTCATCCTGCCACCTCAAAGGGAAACAAGCACCCTCTATGAGAATTTACAGTCTCTAAATGGAGGCATGATTAATGATTGAACTTGTCCCAGTACGAAATTCACGATTACTAAGGTTTAAATGGTTTTCATGATTCCGTGTTTACGTTTCTGGAAGTTCTTAAACTGTTCAAATGGCTCTGAGCACTGTGGGACAACTGCTGGGGTCATCAGTCCCCTAGAACTCAGAACTACTTAAACCTAACTAACCTAAGGACATCACAAACATCCATGCCCGAGGCAGGATTCGAACCTGCGACCGTAGCGGTCGCGCAGTTCCAGACTGTAGCGCCTAGAACCGCTCGGCCACTCCGGCCGGCTGGAAGCTCTTCTTCAACTATTGGGCAAAGTACTTACTGAAATTTTTCAGCCATTATCTCATATATTACACTCAAGTCAACTTCCCTTTTTCTTCACGGGTACTAATCGTACAGAGATGTATGAGATATCGTTAGAAAGTTGTTTTTGCTCAAATGGCTCTGAGCACTTTGGGACTTAACATCTGAGGTCATCAGACCCCTAGAACTCAGAACTACTTAAACCTAACTAACCGGCGAGCCTTGCTTGTCTCGCCTTGTGGGGCGCGTGCGGTCGACAGCACATTCAAATATTGCCTGCGCGTGTACCCTGGACCTGCAGTGGTAGGCTGGGCGTAGTAGTGTTGAGCGAGCGTTGCAACTGTTAGCTGTGTTATTGTTGTAATGGATGAGATTTTCCGTGGAGGAGGAAACTTGGCGGAATAGGTGAGGCGGCAATTTAGATTGCATTTTCCTATTTCGAGGTGTCACACAGTGACACTGTAGCAAATTCCAGACAATAGATTCAGTTCGTGATGCAGCACGAACTTGTAGGCCCACAATTTTAAGAGAACGGAGGCCTGAAGACATTTCAGACATCACGTTGCCGAGTTCGACGAAATCGGTGAGGGAACTATCGCAAGGGGCTAAAGTGTCCCGCACGACAGTACATAAGACCGTAACCAAAGAACTTGGTTTGTATCCGTATAAAATTCCTGATGTGCAACAGTTACGTTGTATGGACCTTGCGAAACGAATAGCGTGTTGGGAATGGTTTCAGCGAGTTGCTAACCGACATGGAGATGGTGTTTTAGATCGAGCCTTTTCACTTGTGAGCCTTGGTTTCACCTATCTGGCTATATTAATTTCCAAATTCACGAATTTGATCATCAGAAAATCCACATGCCTTAAGAGAATCGCCATTGCACGCATAGAAAGTCGGTGTGTTGGCTGCCATAACTCTAGCAGATGTTCGTCTATATTACGGCCACTTCCAATGTCTATTGCTCCCAGATAATTGATCCGTTTATAGCACTGCTGAATGAAAATGAGATCAGTCATTCATTTTTTCAGTAAGACAAAGCTACTGCTCATATAGCACACCAGTCGCTACAACTTTCAGATGAAATCTTTGGATGAGAGTAATTACGAAAGATGTCTGGCCTTGAGCTCACCGGATCTGTCACCGTTCGACTGTTTCCTTTGGTATGTGGCTAAAACATTTGTGCATCAAAATAAGCAAAAGACATAAATAAATGATTAGCTGTTTTCGGTTATATGTGAAATATTGGTAAAGGGATAGCAAATAATCCTTCAAGAAAGAGGAAAACATTTCCAGTACCTACTGTGATATTGGTGAGTAAAGTCTATTTATTTGTGATTAACATAGTTAATTAATTTCATTGTTTTAATTTTGATGACATTGAACCACGAGACAAGCTGTAAGCTGCGGAGAGACTTTGCGGACACACTGTGCCAAAGGCAAAAGGGCGTCATCGATGCCCAACTTTATACGTATACTTTACGAAGCTATCTTACTAATCACGAGAAAGAGGCTCTCTCTTCATATTATCTCACAACAAGTGCAGTTTTATTTGCTTTAAAGTACTTAATAACTGGATAATTTGTGTACAGCATTGTCATAGTTAATAACCGTGATCATGTCGCGGTCCATTGTCTCTGCCCCTCCCACAAGCTGACTTATCTAAACGAATTTATTTTCCAGAACGACAGACCTATTCCGATTTGATATATCATAAACTGTTTTGAAATACTGCGACTGTGGAAACAATAGGCTTGTTTATAAATAATTCTTATGCTGCCAGGCACGACTTTTCTTTTTTTACCTTTCACACGACACGTTTCGGGAAATGATTCCCATTTTCAAGTGCACTTTTTTGTGTGTAGTATTTCTGTTCACTTATTGTAGGAATCTTTTTGTAACTACTTTGTTTATGTAAGATATTTTCGGTGTTTAAAATATACAGAAAGTTGTCTGTAATGTTTAGTTTGTGTGAGACTCTGGACAAATAGACCATAAGAAAACTGTAAGTACAAATTCTTCTAAATTTCGCCACTAACTTCACAAAAAGATCGATTACCCACTAAAACTCGCGTGTTTCTTATATATCGCAGTAAAGTCAATGAGATGAAGCAGACTCTCACATATCGACATGACCTAGAAAAGACATAATACACACAAAAAACGCACTTGAAAATGGGAATCATTTCCCAAAAGAAAAATCGTGACAGGTAGCAAAAGAATTATTTAGAAACAAACCCGTTGACAAACATATTTGTCTCCCGCCTGGACTCTGATTTACCTATTGCTTCTACGGCCTAACCAGCTTGCATTAACTACGAAATGCAATTAAAATTTCAAAATAAAGTTAGAGGTCATTGTGGGTTTAGTGATACATCACGTAAGATGTGAACATTACGTTCTAACCTATATATTTCGCACGCCTTTTCAACTGACAAGAAGACAGCTGCCTATTAGAATTGCATTTGTCATCACTATAAATAAGTCTCAGGGAGAAACGTTTCAAATAGCAATATTGTGTTTACCAAATCCTGGCTTTACTCACAGAAAATTGTATGTAGCCTTTTCAAGGCTAAATAATCAACTAATATCTTTGGATCCCTTAAAGAAAATGAAAAGCTCGAAGCACACGAAGATTAAATTCTTACGTCAAATGTGGTTTACACCAAGGTATTCTAATGCTCTGTAAGGAATTTAATTTAAAACTGCTTGCATGGAAACGTAAATACATGTATGTATCATAAATTCATGATTATTATAATGTCACGTGGTACTCTTCATTTTTTAAGCCGTTTTATCTTCATTCCCACAACTACCCTTATCCCATCAACTAGATACTGTCATTATTTAAAACTTTAAAAGTGCGAAATTTTTGCACGGATCCCCTGGGCTGAGGAATTTCAAATTCAGTACATACTCATATGTTGAATTTGTTGGGTCCTTATGACAACGCACCTGGATTAAGTTAACTATTTACTTTTGTTGTCCTAGAGTGAACACTGATTTTCTAGCTACATATCTAGCAATCATGAGCGATTTCTTTTATTTTTATTTCTCTCACGCTCGTGTTTGTTCACGACGTGCATTGTTGTTTGCTGAAAGGAAAACACAATATGGAGTACACATTTTTTGACAGATTCATAATTGGAAAACAGCTGCTGATATCATGACTTCCTCTATGAGGTCATCAGTTTTCTATAAATAATCAAAAACAGTATGGTGCAATGATTACAGTCTTCTGTTGGCTATAGTCGACATTGCTGTTATAGAAGAGTTCTTTGTTTGGCATACAGAGCTGAGTTCAAAAGCCACACCTTTTTCAGAATGTCCTCTGAAGTAGGGGGAACGTTCATTTGGTTAACCACCACCACGGGGAACTCGACGAGATGTGGGTATGATTGAGACACTCCCAACTGATTCAGTCCGCCTGAGCAGCTGAGTGGTCGGCGTCGACGGGTATCATGCGGAGGGCCCAGGTTCGATTGCGGTGGTGCCGAGGATTTTTCCGTTGTGGAAAGAATGGTGCACCAGCCGCGGTGGCCGAGCGGTTCTAGGTACTTCAGTTCGGAACCGCGTGAATGCTATGGTCGCAGGTTCGAATCCTGCATCGGGCATGGATGTGTGAGATGTCCTTAGGTTAGTTAGGTTTAAGTAGTTCTAATTTCTAGGGGACTGATGACCTCAGATGTTAAGTCCCATAGTGCTCAGAGCCATTTGAATTTGAAAGAATGGTGCGGGGAGCACTCAGACTCGTGATGCCATCTGAGGAGCCACCTGACGGAGCAGTAGCGGCACCATCCTCCTGAAAGTCGGCAGAGGCCGAGAGGGTGGGGGGTTGACCGGATGCTCTTCCATTCGGCATCCTCATGACGCCACTAGGTATAGGATGACAGGGCGGCCGGCCGACATCCCTTGGACCTCCAGGGCCTGGACGAGAATCTCGTATTGATACACAGAAAAAGCACCTCGTCTGCTCATTGGTAGATCAGTGCACCCCCTACGTTTCCTTTTATTTGGTTTGACATCCATTACTTTCACACATAGTAATACTACGTGATTACGCACGACATTTTCAATTCTAGTGGAATGAGAGCATGACATAAAATAAGTTATTTCTTCTTACTAACTGATAATTTATTCTTGCATAGAGCCCAGCATCAGGAAAAATTCTTGATCACTACCAACGGAATGCACATAATAAACGTAAGGGCGAGTCAAAATTAAGTGAAAAATTTCAATTTGGTTTCGTTTTCTGTTCCAGGTTGTTAGTATCCATGACTGACAGACTCACACTGGAACAGAGGAGAGTGGTCGCAAGCTTAATGGAAGTTGTGAATTCGGCGACAGAAGTGCTTCAAAAGTTTACAGAATGATTTCCATATAAACGGCCACTAACTCGACTAACAATTTGTCGCATTGACCAAAAGTTTCTAGCAATTGGTTTAGTTGCAGACAAATATCCCGGAAATTCGGGACGATATGGAACTGGCTGAAGTGATGTAAACATCGCTATAGTGCAGGAGACAGTTCTTCAGAGTCTGTCGAAATCGACGAGACACTGCCGTCTGGAAAAAGGCATTCTACAGTGAAATGAATTCTATTCAAGGAACTTGGCATGCGATTGTATCACCTACAAATCGTTCAAGGTTTGAATACTAGGCAGAAACACGTAGAAGTAGATCGCAGAGAGATACTGGCAGAAATGTCACGGGTGCCGCCGGGCACTGTTAGGCAAATGATTTTCAGTGACGAAGCTACCTTTCGTGTCAGTGGTCATATTAAGCGTCGTAACACAATTTTATGTGCTACTGAAAATCCACGTATCGTTCTTTAACATGAACGTGCTTCCTGGAAACTAAATGTTTGATGTGCCGTGGCCGCTACTGGTGTACTTGGTCCATTTTTCTTTACAACCCCAAGGGTGAACGCACATGACTACTTCCAAATGCTGAAAGGTTGACAATTGATAACATTCCCCCAAAGCTTATATGAGAAGGGTATTTATAACATGATGGTACACCACCACATTTTGCTCGTTTCAACCGTGATCATGTTGATGAAAGTTTCCCAAACCGTTCGATTCGTCACGACAGACCGTTGTTATCTTCCCCCAAATTTCTGGATCTCACACCCTGCGACTTACGTTTCTGGGGTATGAAAAAGGAGCGGATATGTATTACAAAAGTGGGAGACCTGAAAGAAGTCAAGAACAGAAGAAAAGGTGTAGCACAAAATTTCCACGGAAATGTGTGTTCTGGCATTAAATTATATTGCTGAATGTTGGTTTGATTGCATTTGTCGCGCTGGTGGTTGGGTTGAGGAACTGTACAATGAAAACTGTGAGTACATGCTTTCTATCCCGTAGTGTTCACATAACTGTGACTCGTCCTGTGTAATAACAGCTATTCCAGTGACCGCCATCGACTCAGTACTACGGAGACGGGAAGCCAAGAAAATGTGTACGCATTGTCCTGTGGTTCTACAATCGCTAAGCGCGTCGAATCTTCCATCCAATCACTCGTTCAACAGTCTGGTGTTGCAGTTTAAGATTGAAAAAGGAAATCCGAAGTTTTAAATTTCGCGTTTAAGAGATCATTCGCGCAAGAGAATGGCACAGGCATTGCGTCGTTTGACCCTTGAACAGACTCCCGAATGGAAGATATCTACATCTACATCTACATCTACATGGATACTCTACAAATCACATTTAAGTGCCTGGCTGAGGGTTCATCGAACCACCTTCACAATTCTCTATTGTTCCAATCTCGTATAGCGCGCGGAAAGGATGAACACCTATATCTTTCCGTACGAGCTCTGACTTACCTTATTTTATCTTGGTGATCGTTCCTCCCTATGTAAGTAGGTGTCAAAAAAATATTTTCGCATACGGAGGAGAAAGGTGGTGATTGGAATTTCGTGAGAAGATTCCATCGCAAGGAAAAATGCCTTTCGTTTAATGTCGTCCATCCCAAATCCTATATCATTTCTGTGACACTCTTTTCCATATTTTGCGATAATACAAAACGTACTGCCTTTCTTTAAACTTTTTCGATGTACTCCGTCAGTCCTATCTGGTAAGGATCCCCCACCGCGCAACAGCATTCTAAAAGAGGACGGACAAGCGTAATGTAGGCAGTCTCCTTAGTAGGTCTGTTACATTTTCTAAGTATCCTGCCCATAAAACTCAGTCTTTGGTTAGCCTTCCATACAACATTTTCTATGCGTTCCTTCCAGTTTAAATTGTTCGTAATTGTAATACCTAGGTATTTAGTTGAATTTATGGCTTTTAGATAAGACTGATTTATCGTGTAACCTAAGTTTAACGAGTTCCTTTTAGCACTCATGTGGATGACCTCACACTTTTCGTTATTTAGGGTCAACTGCCACTTTTCGCACCATTCAGATATTTTTGCTAAATCGTTTTGCAGCTTGTTTTGGTTTTCTGATGACTTCATTAGTCGATATACGACAGCGTCGTCTGCAAACAACCGATGACGGCTGCTCGGATTGTCCCCCAAATTGTTTGTATAGATAAGGAACAGCAAAGGGCCTATAACACTACCTTGAGGAACGCATGATATCACTTCTGTTTTATTCCATGACTTTCCGTCAATTACTATGAACTGTGACCTTTCTAACAGGAAATCACAAATCCAGTCACATAACTGGGACGATATTCCATAAGCACTCAATTTCACTACGAGCCGCTTGAGTGGTGCAGTGGCAAAAGCCTTCCGGACATGCAGAAATATGGAATCGATCTGAAATCCCCCGTCAGTAGCACTCAACACTTCATGTGAATGAAGAGCGATTTGTGTTTCACAAGAACGATGTTTTCTAAACCCATGTTGACTATGTGTCAATAGACAGTTTTCTTTGAGGTAATTCATAATGTTCGAACATAATACATGTTCTAAGATCCTGCTGCTATCGACGTTAACGATATGGGCTTGTAATTTAGTGGCTTACTCCTACTACCTTTTTTGAATATTGGTGTGACCTGTGCAACTTTTCAGTCTTTGGGTATGGATCTTTAGTCGAGTGAACGGTTGTATACGATTGTTAAGTATGGAGCTAATGCATCAGCATACTCGGAAAGGAAACATAATTGGTATACAGTCGGGACCAGAAGACTTACTTTTAATAAGTGATTTAAGTTGCTTCACTACTCCGGGGATATTTACTTTTACGTTACTCATGTTGGCAGCTGTTCTCGATTCGAATTCTAGAATATTTACTTCGTCTTCTTTTTGAAGGCATTTCGGAAGGCTGTGTACAGTAGCTCTGCTTTGGTAGTACTGTCTTCGATAGTATCTCCATTGCTATCGCGCAGAGAAGGCATTGATTGTTTCTTGCCGCTAACATACTTCACATATGACCAAAATCTCTTTGGATTTTCTGCCATGTTTCGAGACAAAGTTTCGTTGTGGAAACTATTGTGGGCATCTCGCATTGAAGTCGGCGCTAAATTTCGAGTTTCAGTAAAAGATCGCCAATCTTGCAGATTTTGCGTCTGTTTAAATTTGGCATGTTTGTTTCGTTCTTTCTGCAACAGTGTTCTAACCCGTTTTGTGTAACAAGGAGGATCAACTCCGTCGTTTGGTAATTTATTTGGTGTAAATCTCTCAATTGCAGCCGATACTATTTCTTTCAATTTAAGTCGGATCTGGTCTACACTTATATTATTAATTTGGAATGAGTGGAGATTGTCTCTTAGGAAGGCGTCAAGTGAATTTTTATCTTCTTTTTTGAATAGGTATATTTTTCGCACATTTCTCGAGGATTTTGAGATTACAAAATTCAGTCTCGCTACGACAACCCCGTGTTCACTAATCCCTGAATCACTAATCCCCTGCTCGTTATTAACTCAGGATTATTTGTACTAAGAAGTCAAGTGTGTTTTCACAACCGTTTCCTATTCGCGTGGGCTCATGAACTAACTGCTCGAAATAATTTTCAGAGAATGCGTTTAGCACAATTTCGGATCATATTTTATGCGTACCTCTAGAATTAAACGTGTATTTTCGCCGACATATCGAGGGTAAATTAAAGTCACCACCAACTATTATCGTATGAGTCGGGAACGTGTTTGAAATCAAATTCAAGTTTTCTTTGAACCTTTCAGCAACTATATCATCTGAATTGGGAGGTCAGTAAAAGGATCCAATTATTATTTTATTCCGGTTGCCAACAATGACCTCTGCTCGTACTAACTCACAGGAAGTATCTACTTCAATTTCGCGACAAGTTAAACTACTACTGACAGCAACAAACACGCCACCGCTAACCGTGTTTAGCCTGTCTTTTCGGAACACCGTCAGGTTCTTCGCAAAAATTTCGGCTGAGCTTCTATCCGGCTTTAGCCAGCTTTCTGTGCCTATAACGATTTGAGCATCAGCGCTTTCTGTTAGCGCTTGGGCCTCTGGTACTTTCCCAACACAGCTACGACAGTTTTCAACTGTTATACCAATGGTTCCTGTATCTACGTTTTTCCTGTGTTCAGCCTGCACCCTTTGTGACTGAAGCCCTTCTTGTGTTTTCCCGAGACCATAGTAATAAGAATCCCCGTCTTAGAGAAACAACTGAAAAATTTGAAAACAAGTGAGTCGCCAAGTGCGAATTCCAACTTGGTCATACAAAGAGTATTCTGAGGCAGTGGCTCGTTACTCTCCCAACGCAAAGACTCAAGCGACAGGAAAAAAAAAACACACACACACACACACAGGCGACTCCTGTGTATAAGAAGGGCAAAAGAATGGACTAATACCCTTAATATCGTTTTTTTTTCAGAATTCTTGAACATATTCTGAGTTCGAATACGATGAATTACCGTGAGACCGAGATGCTTATGTCCACGACTCAGCACGGTGTTGGAAATCATCGTTCGTGCGAAACTCAGCTTTCCTTTCTCTCACATGATATCTCTCGAACTATGGATGAAGGGCAATAGGCAGATTCCGTATTTCAAGATTTCTGAAAATCATTTGACACGGTGCCCCGCCACAGACTTTCAGCGAATGAACGAGCATACCAATAGGTTCCCAGACATACGAGTGGCTCGAAGACTTCTTAAGTATTAGAACCTATTATGTCGTTCTCGACGGCGAGTTTTCTTGAGAGACCAGCACATCGTCAGGAGTGCCCCAGGCCAATGTTACAGGATCGCTGTAGTTTTATATATCACAACTGACCTGGCCGACAGGGTGGGCAGCAGTCTGCGGTTGTTTGCTGCTGATGCTGTGGTATACGAGAACGCGTTGAAGTTCGAGTGTTTGTAGAAGGAAATAAAATGACTTACTAAAAAATTTCTAGTTGGTGTGATCAGTGGCAATTGGGTCTACATGAAGAAAAGTCTAATGTGGATGACTAGCCAAAACAAATCTCTAATATTCAGATACAGCAATCGCAGTATTCTGCTTGACACGTTACTTCGTTGAAATGTCTGGGCGTAACGCTGCAAAACGGTGTGAAATGGAACGAGCATGTGAAGACTGTGGTAAGGAAGGCAAATGGTTGTCTTCGGTTTACTGAGATAATTTTGGGAAAGTCTGATTAGTCTGTAAAGGAGACCTCGTACAGCAGATGCTGCGACGTATTTTTGATTACTCCTCGAGTGTTTGGAATCCGCACCAGGTAGGATAAAGGAAGAGGTGCACTGTTAGATTTGTTACCTGTAGGTTCGAATTACAAGTAAGTATTGTGGAGATGCTTCGGGAACTCAAATGGAAATACCGGCAGGTAAGGAAGCTTTCTTTTCGAGGAGCACTATTGAGAAAATTTAGGGAACTGGAATTTGAAGCTAATAGCAGAATGATTCTACTACCTCCACCACACATTTTGCGTAAAGATCACGAAGATGAGATCCCAGAAACTGGGACTCACACCGAGGCATATGCGACGGGCGTTCAATAAGTAATGAAACACATTTTCTTTTCTTGCCCAATTTCTATTAAAAAGATGAGGAATTTGTTGTGGGACTTAGTGGAATATTTCTCCTTCAACCCTGTTTTTGTTGTTGTGGTCTTCAGTCGATAGACTGGTTTAATGCAGCTCTCAATGCTGCTCCATCCTGTGCAAGTTTCTTCATCTTCCAGTACCTACCGCAACCTACATCCTTCTGAATCTTCTTAGAGTATTCATCTCTTGGTCTCCCTCTACGATTTTTACCCTCCACACTGCCCTCCAATACTAAATTGGTGATCCCCTGATGCCTGATGCCTCAGAACGAGTCCTACCAACCGATCCCTTCTTCTAGTCAAGTTGTGCCACGAACTCCTCTTCTACCCAATTCCATTCAATACTTCTGCATTAGTTATGTGATCCACCCATCTAATCTTCAGCATTCTTCTGTAACACCACATTTCGAAACCCTCTATTCTCTTCTTGTCCAAACTATTTATCGTCCATGTTTCACTTCCATACAAATTCTTTCAGAAATGACTTAATGACACTTAAATCTATACTCGATGTTGACAAATTTCTCTTCTTCAGAAACGCTTTCCTTGCCATTGCCAGTCTACATTTTATATCCTCTCTACTTCAACATCATCAGTTATTTTGCACCCCAAATAGCAAAACTCCTTTACTACTTTACGTGTCTTATTTCCTAATCTAATTCCCTCACCATCACCCGAATTAATTCGACTACATTCCATTATCTTCGTTTCGCTTTTGTTGATGTTCATCTTATATCCTCCTTTCAACACACTGTCCTTTCCGTTCAACTGCTCTTCCAGGCCCTTTGCTATCTCTGAAAGAATTACAGTGTCATCGGCAAACCTCAAAGTTTTTATTTCTTCTCCACGGATTTTAATTCCTACTCCAAATTTTTCTTTTTTTTCCTTTCCTGCTTGCTCGATATATAGCCTAAATAACATCGGGGATAGGGTACAACCCTGTCTCACACCCTTCCCAACCACTGCTTCCCTTTCACGTCCCTCGACTCTTATAACTGCCATCTGGTCTTTGTACAAATTGTAAATAGCCTTTCGTTCCCTGTATTTTACACCTGCCACCTTCGGAGTTTGAAAGAGAGTATTCCAGTCAACATTGTCAAAAGCTTTCTCTAAGTCTACAAATGCTATAAACGTAGGTTTGCTTTTCCTTAATCTACACTCCTGGAAATGGAAGAAAGAACACATTGATACCGGTGTGTCAGACCCACCATACTTGCTCCGGACACTGCGAGGGGGCTGTACAAGCAATGATCACACGCACGGCACAGCGGACACACCAGGAACCGCGGTGTTGGCCGTCGAATGGCGCTAGCTGCGCGGCATTTGTGCACCGCCGCCGTCAGTGTCAGCCAGTTTGCAGTGGCATACGGAGCTCCATCGCAGTCTTTAACACTGGTAGCATGCCGCGACAGCGTGGACGTGAACCGTATGTGCAGTTGACGGACTTTGAGCGAGGGCGTATAGTGGGCATGCGGGAGGCCGGGTGGACGTACCGCCGAATTGCTCAACACGTGGGGCGTGAGGTCTCCACAGTACATCGATGTTGTCGCCAGTGGTCGGCGGAAGGTGCACGTGCCCGTCGACCTGGGACCGGACCGCAGCGACGCACGGATGCACGCCAAGACCGTAGGATCCTACGCAGTGCCGTAGGGGACCGCACCGCCACTTCCCAGCAAATTAGGGACACTGTTGCTCCTGGGGTATCGGCGAGGACCATTCGCAACCGTCTCCATGAAGCTGGGCTACGGTCCCGCACACTGTTAGGCCGTCTTCCGCTCACGCCCCAACATCGTGCAGCCCGCCTCCAGTGGTGTCGCGACAGGCGTGAATGGAGGGACGAATGGGGACGTGTCGTCTTCAGCGATGAGAGTCGCTTCTGCCTTGGTGCCAATGATGGTCGTATGCGTGTTTGGCGCCGTGCAGGTGAGCGCCACAATCAGGACTGCATACGACCGAGGCACACAGGGCCAACACCCGGCATCATGGTGTGGGGAGCGATCTCCTACACTGGCTGTACACCACTGGTGATCGTCGAGGTGACACTGAATAGTGCACGGTACATCCAAACCGTCATCGAACCCATCGTTCTACCATTCCTAGACCGGCAAGGGAACTTGCTGTTCCAACAGGACAATGCACGTCCGCATGTATCCCGTGCCACCCAACGTGCTTTAGAAGGTGTAAGTCAACTACCCTGGCCAGCAAGATCTCCGGATCTGTCCCCCATTGAGCATGTTTGGGACTGGATGAAGCGTCGTCTCAAGCGGTCTGCACGTCCAGCACGAACGCTGGTCCAACTGAGGCGCCAGGTGGAAATGGCATGGCAAGCCGTTCCACAGGACTACATCCAGCATCTCTACGATCGTCTCCATGGGAGAATAGCAGCCTGCATTGCTGCGAAAGGTGGATATACACTGTACTAGTGCCGACATTGTGCATGCTCTGTTGCCTGTGTCTATGTGCCTGTGGGTCTGTCAGTGTGATCATGTGATGTATCTGACCCCAGGAATGTGTCAATAAAGTTTCCCCTTCCTGGGACAATGAATTCACGGTGTTCTTATTTCAATTTCCAGGAGTGTATTTTCGAAGACTAGTCGTAGGGTCAGTATTGCCTCACGTGTTCCATTGTTTCTAAGGAATCCAAACTGATCTTCCCCGAGGTCGGCTTCTACCAGTTTTTCCATTTTTCTGTAAAAAACCCTATAGTTTCATAGAGTTCCGATAGGAGGCGGCGCTATACGTAACCATCAAAATGACATCTGTCACGAAGTTACGTTCCAGGCAGAAAGCTGCCATTGAGTTTGTTTTGGCGGTAAACCAGATTATCACAGATATTGATAGGCGCCTCCAGAATGTCTATGGAGAGCTGGTAGTGAAAGAACGTACGGTTAGTCGGGCGAAGCGTCTCTCATCATCGCAGCAAGGTCGCTCAGAACTGTCCGCCTGCCACGTGTCGGCGGGTCGTACACATTGGGACTCCTGCAGTGTTGGAACGTGCGGATACTCTCATTCGAGGTGATAGTAGGGCTACTGTGAAACATCTCGCTGCTTAACTGTACGACTCTGTTGGTAGTGCTGACACACGCCTTGGAGTGCCCACTGGATTCCCCGCCATGTAACAGAAGACCATAAAGAGCAACGAAGGGCGTCTCTGCGAAATTGCTTGTGCTCTACGAGGTTGATGGTGATATTTTATATCGAGTATTGTCAGAAGCGATTAAACATGGGTTCAGCTCTTCGAACCGGAAACAGAACGGCATTCGATGGAGTGACGTCACATGACTTTTCTTCCCAAAAAACAGTTCAATGCCACTACGTCAGCTAGTAAAATCGTAGAGACCGTCTTCTAGGACTGTGAAGCGGTTATTCTGTTTTATATCCCGGAGATAAGAGAACGACTTGTATGAATATCAAGACCTCAGATGGAAACCCAGTTCTAAGCAAAGAAGGGAAAGCAGAAAGGTGGAAGGAGTATATAGAGGGTCTATACAAGGGCGATGTACTTGAGGACAATATTATGGAAATGGAAGAGGATGTAGATGAAGATGAAATGGGAGATATGATACTGCGTGAAGAGTTTGACAGAGCACTGAAAGACCTGAGTCGAAACAAGGCCCCCGGAGTAGACAATATTCCATTGGAACTACTGACGGCCGTGGGAGAGCCAGTCCTGACAAAACTCTACCATCTGGTGAGCAAGATGTATGAAACAGGCGAAATACCCTCAGACTTCAAGAAGAATATAATAATTCCAATCCCAAAGAAAGCAGGTGTTGACAGATGTGAAAATTACCGAACTATCAGCTTAATAAGTCACAGCTGCAAAATACTAACACGAATTCTTTACAGACGAATGGAAAAACTAGTAGAAGCCAACCTCGGGGAAGATCAGTTTGGATTCCGTAGAAACACTGGAACACGTGAGGCAGTACTGACTTTACGACTTATCTTAGAAGAAAGATTAAGGAAAGGCAAACCTACGTTTCTAGCCTTTGTAGACTTAGAGAAAGCTTTTGACAATGTTGACTGGAATACTCTCTTTCAAATTCTAAAGGTGGCAGGGGTAAAATACAGGGAGCGAAAGGCTATTTTCAACTTGTACAGAAAGCAGATGGCAGTTATAAGAGTTGAGGGACATGAAAGGGAAGCAGTGGTTGGGAAGGGAGTAAGACAGGGTTGTAGCCTCTCCCCGATGTTGTTCAATCTGTATATTGAGCAAGCAGTAAAGGAAACAAAAGAAAAATTCGGAGTAGGTATTAAAATTCATGGAGAAGAAATAAAAACTTTGAGGTTCGCCGATGACATTGTAATTCTGTCAGAGACAGCAAAGGACTTGGAAGAGCAGTTGAATGGAATGGACAGTGTCTTGAAAGGAGGATATAAGATGAACATCAACAAAAGCAAAACAAGGATAATGGAATGTAGTCTAATTAAGTCGGGTGATGCTGAGGGAATTAGATTAGGAAATGAGGCACTTAAAGTAGTAAAGGAGTTTTGCTATTTGGGGAGCAAAATAACTGATGATGGTCGAAGTAGAGAGGATATAAAATGTAGGCTGGCAATGGCAAGGAAAGCGTTTCTGAAGAAGAGAAATTTGTTAACATCCAGTATAGATTTAAGTGTCAGGAAGTCATTTCTGAAAGTATTCGTATGGAGTGTAGCCATGTATGGAAGTGAAACATGGACGATAAATAGTTTGGACAAGAAGAGAATAGAAGCTTTCGAAATGTGGTGCTACAGAAGAATGCTGAAGATTAGATGGGTAGATCACATAACTAATGAGGAAGTATTGAATAGGATTGGGGAGAAGAGAAGTTTGTGGCACAACTTGACCAGAAGAAGGGATCGGTTGGTAGGACATGTTCTGAGGCATCAAGGGATCACCAATTTAGTATTGGAGGGCAGCGTGGAGGGTAAAAATCGTAGAGGGAGACCAAGAGATGAATACACTAAGCAGATTCAGAAGGATGTAGGTTGCAGTAGGTACTGGGAGATGAAAAAGCTTGCACAGGATAGAGTAGCATGGAGAGCTGCATCAAACCAGTCTCAGGACTGAAGACCACAACAACAACATCCCCCCTCATCGTGCAACGGTCAACTCTGAAGTGTACTGTGCTACCATCGGGAAATTGAAGAAAAGATATCGACGTGTTCATCGCCAAACAACGCCTTATATAAGTCCGCTCATACGACAGGAGTGCAGAAAATTTCAATGGACTGTTCTTCGTCATCCAATCTTCAGAACGGATCTCACACCTTCCGACCTCCATATGCTTGACCCAATGACGGATGTACTCAACTGGAAGCAGTACGTGGATGATGGGGAAGTTGCTGATGCAGCAAGGCGTTGGAGCTGACGTCGGCCAATAGAGTGGTGCCATGCGGCCATACTGGCCCTAGCGGTAACGCGGAGTAAGGCAGTCGCTCTGACCGAAGATTACGTTGAAAAATCGGGTTTCATAGTCAAGGGTAGGGAATAATACGGTGTACTGGAATCCTGAACTAAACCAACCCGATTTGAGAAAAAAATTGTGTTGCATTACTTACTGAACGTCCCTCGCAGAAAGTCGTTTTTTCCTACCGCTATTTGCGAATGGAACAGGAAAGGAAATGAGCAGTTGTGGTACTGGCTACCTTCCGCCTCGCACCGTACTTTGGCTTGTGAAATATGTATGTAGATGTAGACGTAGACCCTACGGTCATTGAGGATACGAACTACGCTGGTACAAAGATAAAAGATGAACCACCTTATTTAATTATACGTAGCAGCAACAACAATGTCATATTACATTTAGTTCCATAGAGCAGCTATGATTTAAAAGGAAAATTAATATTCTAGCAAAAAATAAATATGGTCTACGTCTCAAACGCGTCTATAACAGTTAGAAATCTTCATAATTTTTTTATTTCTTATGTCATGTGTACAGAAAACGTGTCTTACAAGGCATTATAATGGCTCAACTTGTCGAACAACGACTATACGAGCGAATACAGAGCTCATTTTGCAAGGAAACTTCATAGCTGAATGTATAATTTGTTGTATTCCAATTATCCTGCAATTAAAAGATTTATAGCATTCATGCTCCTCTAACATGAACTGCCTCAGACAGTTTGATAAACAGACTGAATGACTGGTCGGCAAAATCTAATTTCCCTGTACAAAACTGCAGAGTTGAAGCATATTTATAATCATTAAATTTACATGCCTGTGAGGTTTTTTAAGTTAAGGGCCTGCAGAAAGATGCAGTCCATTTGACGCCACCGTTTTGGGTGAAATGGATGCCAGAACTCAGATCTCTGTTAACCGTTCGTCTTCTGATTGCCACCATTGTTCGGTCTTCTTAGTACGCTTCATTGTTTTCTTGATACAAATGCACATGTAAGTTTGTCACCTATCACCTCGTCTCAGACTGATGCTAAGCAACGACGCGCACAGCTGCAGAGACCACTGTATTGGTAAGAACTGCGTCGCGTCGCTATGTCGTTTACCCAAAGCCAATACGTGGAGAATAACCACCGTGTAATTAAGGAAACTATCCAGAAACAATAGCAGGGGCGTAACTAATCTAGGATGACCGTGACAATCATTCGCAGGTGATGGTGGCCCCGGGCAGAAAAATAGGAAAACAATAATAAAATTAAAATGAGAAGGAAAGGTGGAAAAACTACTGAAATCAGTCAAGAGAAGTCTTTTTCTATATTAAAAAAAACAAAGGATTCTTTTTGTAATCAGTTAGACGTAAGGATATGAGAATCATTTACCCTTGTCAAAGATCAGTCCGCATTAAGGGTTCAATTATCAGTTAACTGAGGCCGTCTCCATTGACGAATTGTTAGCGCCGCTCCCTTTCGTGCGGAGGAAGGTACCGAATTCGACTCCCGGCACCGGCCTTTTCTCAAGTAGGGAGGTCTGTAACGGGATCCACTCCACCTCCGGTGACGGTACAAGAGCTTCTTGAACACAGAAGCATGGAAATCAACATGATTCATAATACTGGCAATAATGGCTGGAGGGACTGGCGACACGTGATCTCGTGTTTCACGTTCCGTGATCCGTCCTGTTACTGCAGTCGCCCAGTCTAAAGGTCTTCGGGCCTAATCACTCACTGACGTGTACGTTTTCTTACGTCAGTTAACTGAATCTACAGAACGGAAGGGACTAGCTGTGAGAAAGGGTTCCGGAAATGAGGCAACATCCGTCTTGAGTGGTATACGCGATGCTATGCGAAAAATAATGAGGTCAAAATAGGGATTTAATGCTTAAGGTACTGTAGATGCTAAGACACTAAGCACGAAAGAGAATTGTATTTCGAAACAGTTGAAAAATTCTATAATTATTATATTTTGGTTGGCTACTGAGGTAGTATTTAAAAACTTGTTCCTTGCATACTTCCACAATAACACTAAAGACACCAAACTCTACACTTCACATAACCAACAATCTGTTTAGTTAAAGAGACTGAAGTTCTTCAAGCTCAGACAAACATAATTCATATGAGTAACAGATGTAACGAACAAACTACAATAATTGCTGTTAGAAACATAATTATAGCCTTTTAAGATTCAAAACAAACCACTAGAAAGAATTTATACAGGGTAGCTCAGGCGACGCTACCTGTGAGTTTTGTACAGTCCCGAACGTCTTCAGAAACCAATTTGAGAGATTTTCATATTCTCCCACTCGCTAAATGAAAACCGCTAATCCTACAGAAAATTAACCAAACTTTTTTGTAGCGATCTTAATGTAGGTAAATTTTGTTCTGGAATACGCTTACACTGGAGGCCACCGTTTTCCAGTTATTCAAGAAAGATGGGTTTCATGGCCACTTTTGTCCGTTTTACCTGAATAATTCGAAACTTACGGCCTCTATCGAAAACGTATCCAATCAGGAAAAATAAGTACATTAAATTTCCTACAAAAAGGTTCTGTTTATTTTTTAAGTACGGTTTGCGAGTGGTAAGCAAAAGAATACCGTACATCTTGTACATGGCTTTTGAAGGCACTGTGAGTCGCATAAAAGCCATAGGCAGGGGCATCTTAGTCGCTCAGTCGCTACGACCATGCAACAGCGTATGACTGCTTAGCAACGGCTATGACAGAAGTAAAAGAAGTGTGATAAGGATTTAACGCTCCGTGAATGAGGAGGTCACTACAAACGGTGCGCAAACTCTGGCAGGGGAAGGGTGGGTAAGGAAACTGGCTGTGTCCTTTTCAAAAGACCCGTCCCAGTAATTACCTCAAGCTATTTTGTGGGCAGACGTCAGTATGGATGCATGGACGAGGATTTGAGTCGCCATCGTCTCGAATGCGCCTCCAGTGTCTTATCATCGTCAGAAATAGCATCAAAGGAACGGACGACCAACTACATGATGAAATTTTCAACAACTGTGAAAGGTGGTGCATCAAGTGAAATTAATGTACTTGTCTCATGACTGTCTTTACGCTCTGCTCAGTTAGTGAGGAGATGTAGTCTGCTTTTCGAATCTGCAGTTTCAAAGTGGTATCTTTGAGATAAGCTGTTCCTGCATCAGATCTTCTCACAGAAACATCATGTAAGCCCTTTATTGTTTCTGGTTAACACAGTTCTGGGTCACTTTTTCTGGATCAACCACATATGGCTAAATTGTTACGGAACGTTTAAGGGAACAAAAGGAATTAACTGAGTGTGATGGCTGCGCCGGATTAGTCGAGCGGTCTAAGGCGCTGCAGTCCTGGAGTGTGCGGCTGATCCCGGCGGAGGTTCGAGTCCTCCCTCGGGCATGTGTGTGTGTGTTTGTCCTTAAGATAATTTAGGTTAAGTAGTGTGTAAGCTTAGGGACTGATGGCCTTAGCAGTTAAGTTCCATATGATTACACACGCATTTGAACTTTTTGAGTGTGACGGTAGTTTCATTGAGGTACAATGAAGGCTTTGGAAAGTAAGTGTGTTAATTTTGCTATGAACTCACGCTCAAGCCACATTAACTGTTTTAAGAATAAAATGAAAAAGGCACTTACCACTCTGCTTTTTAGTGATTCGGATGCTGGTGCTCAAAAGGAAGTATCAAGAGGAAGTCTGCTTCTGTTAGGTCTCAAAATATTGCAAAATTTATAAGGTTAATGAATCAACTTTTGACACGAGAATTCTAGGAGCATGGTGCAAAGTAATTGAAAGAGAGTAACCAGTATTTCTTACTACGAAAAGATTATCAGTTTCCTTATTGAAGAAAGTCCTAGTGTACACTAGGATGAAGAACTCGAGGGGAAAAAGTGGGTTTGTAGACTTTTGAGTTTGCACTCGTACTTACTTAATCTTAATGCTCAGTAAATGCAACGTAATGCATGCACGCCTGCGCTTAAGTATTTACCTGCGAATAAATGTTCTCAAGATAATTTGGAAATTGTGTTGGCGTAATAAGGTGTCACATTGTTTGGAGCAATAATCCAGCTTCCATGCACGTTAAGCCAGCATTTAAATTTTTATGGAACATGAGCCAAGAGAATTTAAGAAAGGCAGCTGCAAAGAGCTTTCGTGCATTTATAGTATATTTATCTGACCACAAAGAGAAGTTATCTACTTTCAGATTAGACTGGCCGTGTTGTTACCCACGATCATGACTACATACTGTAAGGTGACTGCTCTGTTTGAAAGTAGATTACTATTCGAAATACCTGATTTGCGAAAGCTAGTCCCTGTTATAGAAAAAGTCGTGACGAATGTAACCAACTAACGAAAGCATTCTGATCAATGTACACTTACAGCGTAATTTTAATTAGCTGTCACAGCAACAGAACACAAATGAACAAAAAAAACTCTAACATGCCAGCAGTAATGCATGTGTTTTAACAGCTCAACGTATAATCGGTCACTGTGTATTGGAGACGCATGTATATTCGTAATTGTAATAGCTAAAAATGAAATACTGAACATATACTCTTCTATAGAAGAACGTACATCGTCTCTGCAAGCTGTTCTACCGTCAATCACCTTATTTACTGTAAATGAATGCATAGAACGCGATACGTATTTTTCAGAACAGGGCTTCTGTCTTTGGTGTCAAAATACCATGTGCTTATCGTAGAATAAATTACTCAGTATAGCCAAAACTTAAAAGTTGCATTGTGTGATTCTACGGTGCCTGCAAAAAGTCCGTTTCGTTATTGAAGTTAAGCAATAAATTAATGACCACAGAAATGGAAATAAAAAAGACAATGCTTATGTGTCACTGCATATAATTAAATTGATAAATCAAATAAACAGAATAATATAGGTGCTCTTACTGCACAACGACATGCATTAGGAAACCCTTAAAGCCGGCCGCTGTGGCCGACCAGTTCTAGGCGCTTCAGTCTGGAACCGCGCTGCTGTTACGGTTGCAGGTTCGAATGCTGCCTCGGACATGGATGTGTGTGATGTCCTTAGGTTAGTTAGGCTTAAGTAGTTTTAAGTCAAAGGGAGACTGCTGACCTCAGATGTTAAATCCCATAGTGCTTAGAGCCATTTGAAACCCTTAAATACGTAGTGGTCATTGGAACAAAGTTTCCATACAACACAAAGCATTTATTGAGCTGAACTGAGGGGAACAGTGATTGAATTGTCTGCAATACTCTTCGGTACTGTACCACGACTCGTAGGTTCTGACCTCACTAAGACACAATGGATTAGCGATGGCACGTGGAACGTTAGTCCACTCGCGGTATTCACAGCAATCAGTGAAAATTTAATCATGGAATGCAAGCTCCTCACGAATGGACAACGCAATAATTTTGCAGGTAAGCAATGCATATGGATAACCCCAATAACATAAAACATCTCACCAAACAGCAAGAAGCCGCATTCAACACCAAACCACCACGCCTCGTTGCCATCCACATTAGCGTAGCATAGCACCGAACAGAAGAGAAGGGAAAAGTAGACTGAATTGGAAACTACGAGTACGCATGCTCAGCGAATGTTTAGCTGTCCGATTGGCCGCTACTACCAGAAGCACAGTAAATCATGCTTCCTTCAGCTCTCACAGGATAAGACTTCACAAATACTACAAAGGAGAGAGCGGATAGTTGGAAAGAATATATTGAAAGCCTCTATGAGTGGGAATATATGTCTGATGGTGTAGAAGAAGAAACAGGAGTCGATTTAGAAGAGATAGGTTATCCAGTATTCGAATCAGAATTTAAAAGAGCTTTAGAGGAATTAAATCAAATAAGACAGAAGGGATAGATAACATTCCAACAGAACTTCTAAAATCATTGTGGCAAATGGCAACAAAACGACTGGTTACGCTGATCTGTAGAACGTATGATTCTGACTTTCGGCAAAATATCATCAACACAACTCCGAAGATTGCAAGAGCTGACAAGTACGAGAATTATCGCACAATCCAAATTGCTGACAAGAATAATATACAGAGGAATGGAAACAAAATTGAGGATGTGCTAGATGACGATTAGGTTGGCTTTAGAAAAAGTAAAGGCACCAGAGAGGCTATTCTGATGTTTGCCGTTGATAATGGAAGCAAGAGTAAAGAAAAATCAGGACACGGTCATAGGATTTGTCTATCTCTGAAATACGTTCGGCAGTGTCAGGTGGTGCAAGATGTTCGAAATTCTGAGAAAGACGTGGGTACGCTATAGGGAAAGGCCTGTAATACACAATTTGTACAGGAGCCAAGAGGGAAGAAGAGTGAAAGGCAAAGAACGAAGGGCTCGGATTAGAAAGGGTGTAAGACAGGGATGTAGTATTTCGCTCCCACTGTTCAAACTATACATCGAAGAAGCAATGAGCGAAATAAAAGAAAAATTCAAGACTGGAATTAAAATTCTTGGTGAAAGAATTTGAATGCTACAATTCGCTGATCATGCTATCCTGACTGAAAATGAAGAAGAATTACAGTATCTGCTGAATGGAATGAACAGTTTAATGAGTATAGACTGTGGAATGATACTAAATCGAAGAAAGACGAGATCGACGAGAAGCTTCACATCAGGATTAATGGTTACGTAGTAGACGAAGTTAAGGAGTTCTACTACCTACGCAGCAAAATAACCAATGACGAACGGAGCAAGGAGGATATCAAACGCAGAATATCACTAGCAAAAAGGGCATTCTTGGCCAAGAGCCGCGCGGGGTAGCCGCGCAGTGTCAGGCGCTTCGCACGTCTCTTCCCGTCGGAGTTTCGAATCCTCGATCGGGCATGGGTGGGTGTATTGTCCTTAGCGTAAGCTAGTTTAAGTTAGATTAAGTAGCATGTAAGCCTATGGAACGATGATCTCAGCAGTTTGGTCCCATAGAGACTTACTACCACCAGCACCTGGCCAAGTCTATAAGTATCCAACATAGGCCTTAATTTGAGGAAGATATTTCTGAGAATGTACCTCTGGAGTATAGCATTGTATGGTAGTGAAAAATGGACTGTTGGGAAACCGGAACAAAAGAGAATGGAAGCATTTGAGAGGTGATGCTACAGATGAATGTTGATCATTAGGTGGACTGATAAGGTAAGGAACGAGGAGGTTCTGCGCAGAATCGGAGAGAAACGAAATATGTGGAAAACACCGACAAGGAGAAGGGCCAGGATGATAGGATATCTGTTAACACATCAGGTAATGACTTCCATGGTGCTAGGGAGAACTGTAGATGGCAAAAACTGCAGAGGACAGAGATTGGAATGCATTCAGCAACTAATTGAGTACATAGGTTGCAAGTGCTACTTTAAGATGAAGGAATTCGTGGCAGGCAGCATCAAAGAAGTCAGAAGACTGATGACCCCCCCCCCCCCAAAAAAAAAGAAAAAGAAAATGGAAACATTTCTATACTACTTCCTTGCATTCCCAGCGCGAGATTTACACCCGGTGGCGAAAATTAGAACTAATTTTTTTCTCAGTGTAAATCGGTTTCCCATTAACGCATTTCAATATGTGAGTGGCTGAGTTTCAATTATAACCGCCCGCTACTTTATTTATTAATCGAGGATTCCATACAGCATACAGCTTCCACTGCGGCCCGTGCTTTACAGGCCGTGTCTGACATCCTCGCATCGCGGTGCTGAGGCAGCGCAACAGGGGCTGGTACCATGTGATTCCTTGCTGATCAAGTAGCGCGTCACCTTTGGCGCTGCAACAGTTGCAACAGTTGGTGCGTATTTCCTACGCCAAGTAACGGCTGTCGAAAAGCAGGTAGGCTTTCCAAGCTGGCATCAAGGCGCTTAGCGATTGGCTGGTGCGTGAAGCGATGAGAGCCGGCGACTGGCAGATACCGTTCAATCATCAATCCGTCAACTATAGAAAGCATTCTGGAACGTATAATCTAGAATAGGTCATGTGGCAAGACTGCTGAATGATTTCGACAATAAAACGAAATTAGTTGCAAATAACCTAAGCTAATTGTCTTTGAAGCACATTCCAGAATACGGATCTGGAACAACTACCAACCAAGTATTGTTATGTTGTAAACAAAATTATCGATTGTGCACATAATTGGCTGTTGTAATAATTCTTACAGGTATCTTCAATGAGTATACTGTATGTGCATTAGCCAGTGTAATGATGAGTCAAGTTTATGACTGTCATATGTGTTCCTGATTATCCAGAGTTGCAAAATTGTATTGCTGACATGTAGAATGACTTAAAATTTTTTTAAGAGTAAAAAAAAGAAAACAAACTTATGTGATAGAAAGAAAGGCTATTAGTGTACGATTTTCATTCCGAAATCGTTAATTCAATGTTTCGGTCTCAGCGCAAGGTATAAACAGCGTCATTCTTAAATCATGAGAATATTCGAGTTTGCTTCTGGCGATATGCGCATTGCACTATGTACCTCTGCAATTATTCTTATTCTACGGCCGATGGTAACATCTCACTGTATATTTCATAATTTCTTTATGTAAATGCATAAAAAGGCATGTAAAATTTAATAAAAATGCGAGTAAATTAAATGAAAATAATGAATTTTGTGTAACAGGGGGACAGCAACGCTTTGCGTTGTTATTCAGTGATCATAAGTAAATTACATAAGAGTGATTGTCCATGACAGATGGTAAAACGTGACGTAATAATTTGCAGAAATTGCCGCTGATGGATAATTATAGCAAGAAGCAAGATGTGTTCAAAGTAACTACAACGTGGTATTACATGCATATAAACCAAGCGGTCAAAATGCAAACAGCAGAAATACTTGAGAATATCGTTCAAGGTAAGGACGAACGTCAACAAAACGCGAGACAAATAAAATATCTCGCAGACAGAAGAAGCGTTTTGAAATGTAGATTAAAGCTGTTCCTCCTTAACAACTCCTTATATTGTAGTTGTCTCTGCAGTCCTTTGCCCGGCTGACACATTCGACATCATAACGTTGATTGTAAATATGATCTGCGAAACACGGAAAAAAACGTGAAGATCGACTCTTCATCGCGAAAAAAGGATATATTTTTGATAAAATTTTATATCTTCTGTGTTTGCTGTATTATTTACAATTTTTAAAATGAAGTGTCAATGTTTATGATTAAGTTTCCTTCGAGCAAATTTTTGCAAATGAACTGTCTTGTTACTTTCAGGCAATGAACTATTACTTTGATGTAATAAATGCGCGTAGTTTTTGATGAAGTAACTGTGAACGGGTGATGTTCTAGTTTTCCTTCATATTTAATGTTTCGATACTTGTTCGTCATTTTCGAGAGCAAATTCTAATATCCCCGGGACTTAAAAAGGTAGGATGTATTAAATGCTTACTTATGAAGTGAACTGTACAAATGTGATTATATGTGTGAAACATGAGTAAAGATTAATGATGGGCTCAATGACTTTCTTGGAATAATGGATTGTGCTGAGAAATTGTTTTCTATATGGGTGACAGCACAGCAATATTTTTCTTTAATTATGCTTGGGAGAATGAATGGAATGACCCTGTGTGCTGTATTCCGCGAGGAACACCACAATTATGTGATTAACTGTTTACAGTGCATTTCCATTTGTAGTTGACGGCAGTAGTAGATTACAGTTCAAACAATACACCAAACCGCATCTAACCAGGGAAATGCAAAACATTGCGCCATGATCCTAGGTGCATTTGCTATGTTGTCACTGCACTATTTGAAGCTTCAAAATTTGAATCTGTAGGGCGACTGTATGGTACTCTGTAGTCTAGTTTTGAGTACCTTTTATTTCAGTCTGCACCATCATTATTTAGCTTACTATAAATGGATATTTGGTTAAGAGTACTTACTTCAAGTTATATTCTATCATTTAAATTGTTTTTCAGTGACATTAAGAAATACACGTGTAATTTTTTTTTTTGTTTCGTTTGTTGCAATAGTGTAATCATTAGCCAAATTTTGTCAATTATTTTATCAAATCTGGAGATATGGAACCGCTGTCAAATATGTTAACAGCTCGTCCCTATAACTAAATCTAAGCATCTTTAGGAAAATACCCACGTGCTTGAACGTTTGAGCCACTGCACAGTTCCCGTTTGGACACCAGAACAGCCAGGTGTCCACCAAGAAACACTCGCTCTCAGACCCCTCGTTCATCCCGTTTGGATCCGGCTGCTCCATTCGAGAAGGTGGTTTTAACAAGCTGGGAGAATTAATGAAATCAACCCGCCTTCTGCCCTCTTTAAAATGTACGTTGCAAATCTGTGTAAAGAAATTCCAAACACAGTGTTGTTTATATCACTGTCTCCTTGTTCGTGAAGCCACGAGAAGAACGTTATTCCCACCTGCTTGTTGTCGCAAAATAGTCGTTACTCCACATTATTTTACCTTTAATAACATAGACTGTGCGAAAGCGAAAGATGCTGCTTACGTGCTTACATTTCTGTATTGAAAACCCTAAATGGAACAATAATTTGACTTTTAAAAAAAATCATTAATATCTTGTTTACGTTCCGTGTAATGACCTCACCTCTTACTCTCACATGGAATGGGAAATCGTATTTTTCTACTGTTTGTATTAGTTTTTTGTGTTTAGAAGATCTCTAAGGACTCTTAAGTGCAATATCATAAAATTTTAATTCAAACTTAAACTTGTTAGATTGTTTGAAAATTGTGCAAGTCTAAAAGAACATCGTTAATTGATGCTTCTGCCTTCGTGTGGCAGGCAAACATCAAACGGACAAACATTGCAGTTACTACACTAGGCTGAAATCATGCAGCATTGTCATATCAGGCACGATAACATTCCTGTGTGACTGTCTTCATTATTGTTACTGTTCTTAACACTTAATGAGTGCAAATATTATTTTACGACACAATAAAGATAGCCAACTGTTCCGTAAACTCTCAGCTTTGTGATTAATCACAAATAAGAAACATAGTTCAGCTCTATAGAGTGTTGGAGCCGTCTTCTTCATCCTTACCGAATATAAGGCATACAGCAGCTGTATGTTTAACTGATGCTTCCAGGTATCGTTACCTTCCACTTGCTACGATCGAAAGGAACATGTCATAAAGTCGTCAAGCACAGAGAACGGTTTGTTGACAGATGTGTAAACAAATTCAACACCTACTGTGGTGTCTCTGGCAGCAGCTGCTGTAGACAGAGCCGAGGCAGATGGAGACCAGGTCGCCAGTGCGCTCCTGCTGGCCTGGCGCCAGTTGTGGCTCAGCATCTCGCCGCAAATCGTGACGTCCTTGCACGGGCAACCAGTGCACGGTGCCGCTACCCCAGTCCGTTTTGGGCGGCCCTGCTCCCTTCCAGTTGTGGGGACTACACAGACATTCTGCCGGTAAATCAGTCAGCATCTGGAAATACAAAACAACATCAAAAGAAACCGCCGAAGTGCAGAAGCAAGAAACTATAAAAAGAGCACTTAAACGTTATAGAAGCTTCACCTCCATTTAAAAAAAAAAGGACGAAATAAAACATATCGCCAGCCCTGCGGCCGAGCGGTTCTAAGCGCTTCAGTCCGGAACTGCGCTGCTGCTTCGGTCGAAGGTTCGAATCCTGCCTCGGGCATGGATGTTTGTGATGTCCTTAGGTTAGTTAGGTTTAAATAGTTCTAAGTCTAGGGGACTGATGACCTCAGATATTAAGTCCCATAGTGCTTAGAGCCATTTGTAACATTTAAAACATATCGAATTTCCTTCAGTTATATCTTAATAGCAGTTTCTTGAAATCCAAACAATAGAATTGGCTGGTTTACAGGGTAAATGAAATTTTGGACTAGATATTACTAATAATTCTAAAATACCGAATTTGTTATGCCTTACTTTATTTTTGTTGTTTTCCAAACTAATCGAAAAAATAATCAATTACTTGATTCTTCTTTATTCGATGACGTTAAATTACAAAATATCTATGTTAAAAATCGAAGAAATGAAGTTTTTCCTCGAGAATTATTGTATCTTCATCCACCAAATAACTTCTTAAAGGATGAATATTCTTTTAGAGGTTTTAAAAGAATAATCCAATTATGTAATGATGTAAGAGTAATCCATTCAATTTCGTCCAAAATTATCCTATTTATGCAATTAATATGTCTAGAATAATGAATGTTCTAACTACTTAAAAACTACAATGAAATTTTGTGCATTCTAAAATAAAAATATCCAAAATGATACAACTGTATATATAATTTTGTATGGTAAAAAGAATTTAACTTACGATTCACAATGCAGAATGCCTACCGAAAATTTCTAAGTACATAAATGAAAAAAGTTCCAGAACTTTTTCATTTTCTTTTGAAACATTTTGAGAAAAGTAAAGAAGATGAAAACTGCAAACTTCAGAGTATGAAAAATTAAAACGTTTTCCAAAGTTTGAAAATATTTCTGAGGACTTCATCAATCAGTGTTATATTAGTTTATCATCGGTTCAGCCATACTTGCATACTGGACACTCCCAGTTCGAGTGTAATAGCGTTATATGAAACATTTCGTAGTTTATAACAGACATATTTTTGCTGTTTTGGTGATGGGAAAACCTCTAGAGACATGAAGAGTCACGTATTTGCTTCATGTACACTTTGAATTATATTGAAATATTTCTGTACAATTTGCATTGGTTTCAGGGCAATGCATTGAATATAGGTTAGAGTAACACAATCTGAAACACTCACATGTTGTCTTCTGAATGTAGAAACTTCTAAATGAATTACATTCTAAATCATGTTAAATTACTCTTAGGTCTTGTAGAACATAGCCACTGTCTTTATTGATTCTGTGATAATAAATTACACTATAATACAGTTTTATAAGTGTTATTCTTTTAGTTTGGCTGTATCTACTACCTTTCATGCATATTTTCCATTCGATCTAATTTTTTCTTTCTGTCTAGATAATTGTTATCAATTTCAATTCTTTCATGATATTAGGCAGTACACTTAGTTGTTTTCAATATGTTCGCTAGCAATTATTGTAGTAGATTAATATTTAAATACTTTAGCTAACGAAATACATGTGTAGAGTAGTAAATATACGCAATACATATTCATTTTCTGAGGAACTGAGGTGTAACATGCAAAGTTAAGTGCCGTCATTGTTCTCCAAATTAAGAAACTGAGGTAAAGATAAAGGAAAAAGCAAAGTGTGTCTAATATAGTGACTCTGTTGCTGAAAGGCTAGTGTCAGACCAGCAATCCCGTGGTCTGCTATTCAATCCTCAGTCTATCCTAGGACTTGTTCTGCCACTTACCACTTGTTTCACCTCTGGCAGTGATCTGTATTCGCACAAGGACCCAATTGCGTCATCGTTTCGAAACCACATTGCTCTTTGCCTTCTGCTGACATGTTGAATAGGACGGTGCAGAAATCAGAGGAAGGCAAAGTTATACCATTTCAATTATTACCATGTCTAGTGAAGCACTACATTGTCCAAGTCAACGTTCGAGCTGAGGACACGTCTTACTGTATTACAGTACTACTGTACTATACTGACAAAGTACGAATATTCATCCAGTGCAGCAATGCTGTTGCAGAAATAGTTTGTTCAAAATTATAATCATTTATGTGGTATTAACTCGACAGATGTTTAAATTGCCAGCACTGACAATAATAATTCGTGCAATGTTAGTTTCTGACGTTGAAGTGTGACGACAACCAGTGAGCGCCATCATTAGGTCCGCTACTGAATTTCGTGAGGCACTTAACATGATGGCAGTCTCCAGCACACAGACCACACATAACTTCATTTGAAAATATGCCATCACTGAAAGTCAGTGACAGAGCTGGTGGAGAGATTAAGAAAGTGGATTATATTTTTGAAGAAACTAGATTCAAATCTTCAATCAGACCCGATTTTGGATTTGTTGAAACATACCAGATGAATGCCAGGACGGTTCCAGCAGCAAGGCTATAGCCCTTTAATTCCACAGATTTATGAGGCTTTAATATCCTCTGCGTTAACCGGACATGATGCCTTAACTTGTTTCTTACTTCAGTGAAAACCTCAAATCCTTGTAGGCCAGAATGTATTTAATGCAACGCCTTTACTTTAATATGAATGTTACCGTATCGGGCAACTAGGACATGCTGAGTGAGGCCGCGGACTGCTTTAGACCTTTCGTCTCACATTTTATCCTGTTTGCATACTCAATTTGCGTACGAGAGAGACTCTTGCTTCATTTAGTTTCTGAGTCAGTTTCTGTTGGCTTTTGACCCGCATTGCGCGCTGCTTACATGAGTGGCTAGGGGATAGAGTCTAGCAGTGTAGGGAACCCACCTCTCTGTACCTAATATAACATTTCATTCTTGTAGTAATTTTTTCCATTAAATGAATCTGCTCTTAATCAGGGGAACTGATTTTCTTTCGGACGAAAACAGGAGGAACTTTCGCACGCTCTGGAAAAGTTATTGGTCAAGGTCTCATCCTATTTGCTTACGTGAACAGTTGAGAAAGCCCTTTCTTGGATTACCTTTCTAGCTCAGCTTCCAAGGACAATGAGTAACGGAACGAAAGAGTGGTGGTGTCCTCAACAGCAGAGCGAGAAGCACTGGTGAAAGCGGAGGGAACTCTGCTTTGTTTGTTAACTTTGGGTGCAGACCTCAGCTGTTCCACTTCCCGTCATGATGCTGTGTGTCTTCTCCATTCACGTTTCCTCAAGCAAAATATATAGCAACTCATGAGTCCGCAAATTTCCAAAATTTTCCCTCCCTATGTGAATGGTGAGCAAAGTCCAATGAAATTTCCAGAATTTCCGACAAACAAGTCTGGACGTGGGAAGAGGGTGACACTCGTCACCCATTTCCATGCACGTGTTTCTCATTGGCAGGCACATTTTAACTTTATGATGGCAGCCAGTGACCTGACTTGCAGATCCCTGACTGGAAGAGCACTTAGGTCCTTCCTGCGACTGGCCAGGAAAGGCTTTACCGGGTGCTACCAAAATTCATAGAGGACTTGCTTTCGTATTCGTTTTCTGCTTGGAAATTCTACTCGGTCATTCGACTCTGGGCTCGGCGCTCGTAGGTGTTTTTCTTGACTTTGGTCTCCTGCTAAGTCTTTGAAGTTTCACTTTTAACTAACGCTCATCCGCGATCGTTCAAATGGGTCAAATGGCTCTGAGCGCTATGGGACTTAACTTCTGAGGTCATCAGTCCCCTAGAACTTAGAACTACTTAACCTAACTACTTAACACACATCCATACCCGGGGCAGGATTCGAACTTGCGACCGTAGCGGTCGCGAGGTTCCAGACTGTAGCGCCTAGAACCGCACGGCGATCCGGGCCGGCCATCCGCGATGGGTAATTAGGAGGATGACAACATCTGCGATTCTGCTCAGCAACAGTCAGCAGCAGCCGCAGTTCGGCATAGGACTGCTGACACTTTTAAAAATGTCGGGAATCTGATATATCGGTATTTTAAAAAATATTATCGACCCTCGACAGAGCGAGAAAAAGTATTGATACATTGGAGAAAAATTATTGACGCACCAGCCTGTAAAAACATCGACTGCACACTGTAAATATACTGCCGGTTTTAGAGCTATATATTTAAGACACGATTCATTATTAGATATTATATACATCAACAAGCTAGCGGCCTGCTTACCCCCCTTTGAGAGAGAATTGAAAGGAAAACGATGCATATTCACGCTTGGCGATAACCACTTCGCTAACAATGGTAACTACATATAAGTGGCACAAGAAAAGATGCCCGATGGGTCCATCCTCCTGTTTCGTCATCGTTACGTATAGGATTTGTCCGCAACACTTCATGTCGACTACCCTGTTCTTTCATATCTGCTAACGCCACAACCTAGCAGCTCTAGTGTCAAAATAGTGTGATGCCGTTAAACGTTGCTGTTTCTGTTGGTAGCGCGGATTACGTCAGCTTATCCCCTCACATGCCTCCACTCACGGCAAAGACCAGTCTTGTCATTTGGATTTTTGTTCATCATTTTTGGTAACTGTTTTTGAAGAATGCCGATGTGAAGAAACAGCGCACTAGTTGGATTAAAATTGTGCTATTTCTTCACATCGGAAATCCAGTTATTCCATTTACACCGCCATCCCTCAGTGGAATTGAACTTCCTCTTTTTGCCGCCTATACTTGTGTCTTTCATTGAAAGAGAAAGACTGGACGTGATGAAAGCTCAAAAACTAATAAGAATCTTTGACACAGTGAAAGTAAAATCATGTTTTACTACAATTTCAAAAGAACAATTCCAAATATTTACCGAAAATTGCGAACGAAGTATAATACAAAATAAAAGTGTCGGCTTTCAATATTGTGATTTCGATATCGGTATGTAAATATATCATGGAATCAAACACCTCCGGTATATGTCGATACCTTTCGAAGAAAATATCAATATATCGATATTTCAGCAAAAGCCCTAGTTTGGCGCACAGTGGCTTGTATGCAGCCTCATCGACAGCAGTCACAGTAAGACTGCATTTGTAATGCACACTCTCAACTTCGGAAATCGCGATACAACAGGGGAACAGGAGTTCATCCTCTGTTTCTATTTTTTAGTGTTCATAACTTGCTCCATGTGCTCTACACACTGGAATGCAAGTTTTTCTGCAATTTAGTTCTTCCTTTATGGGGGAAATCTATCATTTTTTATGATTTTGGGTGTCAGATTCTGTATCAGTTTAAACGAAACACCCAAGGAGCACCTGATGATGAAGAGGCGGTGTTTACACCACACCCGGCTTCTAGTAGCTGTAACACTGCAGTTTCGAATATTTGGCGCCAATGGATATTCAAAAAACCATTTTCTGCACAGGGACTGGCATAATATAGCCCCCAGTACAAAAGTACAGTCTTTTATTATCACTTCCTGTTGTATATCCCCACATTAAAAATGTATATATCAGAGGTACACATCTGACTGGGCAGTAACATCACCAGATGCAAACAGGTACCATGGCTTCACTTGACACAGCATCAGAGGCACGTCAGCAGAAGAGAGTCCAGTGAAAACATCGGAAACAAGAGTTAGCAGCTTGTGGTCTTTTCATTCCTACTTACAGTGTCAATATGGACGTATCTATAGCGTCAATGCTCTGTGGAGAAGAGAAACTGCCAAACTTCATTCCTCGTCGTCATACAGGCTCAGTAAATGGAAAAAAATAGTTCAAATGGCTCTGAGCACTATGGGACTTAACTTCTGCGGTCATCAGTCCCCTAGAACTTAGAACTACTTAAACCTAACTAACATAAGGACAGCACACACATCCATGCCCGAGGCAGGATTCGAACCTGCGACCGTAGCGGTCACGCGGTTCCAGACTGTAGCGCCTAGAACCGCTCGGCGACCCCAGCCGGCTCAGTAAATGGAGTGATGGTGTGTTATGCCATTGGCTATAAAACACAAACATCTCTAATCCACATAGCTAGTCATTTGAACACCAGAGTTTATATATCTGCCGCGTTGAAGTCGGTGGCAGTTGAAACACGGGAGTTCATTGCTCGACTGACACACCCCGCATTTAAATAGTTTAACTGCATTCATCTCAATCTGAATCATATTCCCGCCGATTAATAAGTGTGTAATGCTGATTATGGGTAATAGCAATAACTGTAAGAATTAAGCTAGAAACTCCTATCTTAGAACGGTCTCAATTACAGTGCTAGTTTTCATGTTCCATATTGCTATAGATGCACTTTTAGCTGGGTCACGATGAGCTGAGGGAAGATCAGGAGCGTAAGGCAGTTACTCAGAGCCCCTATCAGCTTCCTGGGGAGCTTAGCCCGGCGTTCAATGGAGAAAGCACGGGGAGACGTGTCTCGTCGATCACCGGAGGTTGGCAGCCGGGCACCAGACGGGCTGTAGCCGCAGAGTTTATCCACCAGCTGTGCTCTCTGCGGCCGCGCTGTATGGGGTCAGAGTCTCTCCCTAAGTAAATAAAATAGTGAGCCGTGACGAGAAGCTGCGCCTGTGCAGAATATTGCCATTTTACAAGGTGAGCTGTTTGATCAAAGTACGGTTCTAAAGAATGTATTTTTTCTCCAACTGGTGTCTTCCTAGAAAGTACAGGATTGACAGGACAGTCGCAGATACGGACCTTTGTTGTCTTGTGGAAAGGGCACAGCTGTTACTCATTATGAAAATCTTCCCTTTCTTTGTGAGGGCAATGTGACGACGTCTCGGCAGTTCTCCACACGGGGATAACAGTGTCATAGCTAAAGAATAGTGGCGAGTTGGATAAACTTAAAAAAAGTAACAAAGAGTGGAAGGCAAGATACCAGTTTCTCAGAGTTTTAGATGTGGGACACCAGCCTATTGGCTGTGGTAAGGACTTAACTGAAGAGTGGGTGACTGACATTTCATTATTTAAGCATGGTCTACACGAGAAGATAGCAAACAGGCTTATGTTCTAGATCTTTACCCAGCTGGGGAAGTAGTTAGTTTGCTAAAAGTAAGATCAGTGGCCAGCGTTTAACGAAGCCTTTCCGTTTGGGAGGAGAATTAGACACATTTTGCAGAGACCAGATAAATGAGTTTGTTATTGTACAGAAAACTGGATTCTGGGTCATCAGGCTGAGTAGAACACACTCTTCGTCTGTCGATGGCAGAACGAGGCCCAGCGTCTGATGTGCCGCTGTGGGCCATCGACCACACCACTTGCAGCTTCCCACTCGCCGGGATGCAGTGTATGGTGAGAACTTGCAGCAAAGACCAGGGAGCTGTGAGAGTTATTAACTGTTCGTGGAAGGATTGTTTCATGTGGATTATGTTCCCCAATTTCTATGTTTTGCTTAGAGCTCATTCATGACCAGATTAGTTACGTTATTTTCATTTGATAGTCACACGTCCTTCTGGAAAAATTGCAGCCATCACTTTGCACCCACCGGGCTCTTGTCTTTTCATAGATGGGTTTTTAGATGATGCTCATATCCATTCGTTCATCCCCTGCAGACTTTCTCAAGTCATTCAGTTGTTAGTTTACAGTTGTTCAACATTTAGTTAGTTTTCGTGTTCTCTGTATTTGTCGATCTCAGTAACATTCAGTTATTAGCTCATGCTCAAGTGTCTGGTGACACAGACTACTGTAATGAATTAGGGTTCATTTTGGACCGTTCTTTCGTTGCAGTAGTTATATGATCCCCTTTCCAATGATCTGTTCTTTAACATCTGTATAAGAGAAAAACACCCTGGCCTCATTTTCTTGGGCCATTCTTTTTCACATCGTTATGACCTTGCAGGAGCTCAGGTGGCATCTCTCATAGTGCCCTGTATGCCCTGTATTCGACGTCTCCACGACGATATTCCGCAAGGTGCACTCTTTGTAGCCCCAGTTCACCTACTAAATTTCTAAAATACTATATACTCATAACTAGTAAAACTTAATTTCTGATTTCTTTACCGGTGTTGAAGCTTTAATAGCCAACAGTGCACGTTTTCGTGTTGACTGTGATGAGTGCTTATCGCAGAACGACATTGCGTTAGCCTTCTTGCAAATGGCAATATGGAAATCAGAGGAAAGAAAATGTTAAAATTCAGTACTCACATACAAGGCTACTTCTCTCAGACAGCTCCAAGAGGGCTGCTGAGTTTCACATCCGCTTCTGATTTACGTGTCACCATAGGGTAAGACACTATCCGTCCCTTTTACAGACATTGTACAAAGATTTGGGATTTAGCACAGGAAAATCTCTCATAGTCTACTGGTTAAGAACTGTACTCCATCACTCTGCTTACCTTGACTTTTACGAGGAGCGATCAATAAGTACTGTAATACGTTTCTTTTTCTCGGCCAATTTCAGGTGAAAAAGGGGGAAATTGTCGTGGGACACCGTGGAAAATTCCCACATTAGCCTCTATAATTTCATGAAGTTCCGTTAGGTGAAGGCACTTTGCGTAGCCTTCAAATTGGCTTCTGTAACACAGGTGCTTTCCAAGCAGAGGGTTGTCACTGAAGTTCTTTCTGCGGGAAACCAGAGCACCGCAGATATTCATAGGCGTTTCCTGTGTCTCTACGGAGATCTGACATTGAACAAAAGCACAGTGAGTCATTGGACGATGCGTCTGCCACCAGTGCAACAAGGTCCCGAAAAACTGTCCGATTTCCGCGTGTCGGGCAGCCCCACACAACTGTGACTTCTGCAATGTTGGAACGTGCGGACAAAGGTGACTAATGGAACACTAGCAAACACCTCCCTGCTCAGCTGGACATCTCTGTTGGTAGTGCTGACACACTCGTCCACTACTCGGTGTACTTAACACTGAGTACGTTCTGGGTTCCCTGCTCCCTAAAACAAGACAATGAAGAGCAACGAACGACCATGTGTGCGAAACCACTTACCCGTCTGATGGTCACTATTTTTTGTCGAATATCGTCACAGGCGATGAATCTTGGGTTTACCACTTCCAATGTGAAACAAAACGGCAATCCATGTAGTGGCGCCAGGACACCTCTCCTGTGAAAAAAAGTGAAGTCACGGCGAGAATCTCCTGGGACTCTGAAGGAGTTATTCTGTTTGACGTCTTCTCTCATGGTCCAACGATAGACGAGTACTGTGGTACCTCCAGGAAACTGAGGAAGCGACGAACCTCTCTTGCACCATGACACTTCAAGACCTTACACAAGTCTGCGCTCCCGAAAGGAGCTCACAACAGCCCGGATCTCGCACCTTCACACTCCCACCCGTTTGGCCCAGTGAAGACTGGCACTCCGCAGGAAGCAGTACGTGGATGATGTGGAGCTTATCGATGCAGAAAGACGTTGGCTCCGACGTTAACCAGTAGAGTGGTGCCCTCGCAGTGAGGTGGCATAAGGCCGTCGCATTGAACGGAGATCGTGTTGAAAAACATGGTTTTGTAGCCAGAAGAACTGGGAATAATGTGCTGTACTGGAATCCTGAGTAAAACCAGCCTGCTTTCAGAAAAAAAGTTACATTACTTATTGAACCCCCATCCTAAATACTGAAGGTTCAGATTTCTTCTCACAGCGAGTATCTAGTTGACTGCATTAGGACGGGGTTCATTTGCATTACTGTGTTTCAGCTGCCGTCATCTACAGAAAGAATTAATTTCACTGTAAGGGTTGGAATTTTTCGTAACTCATGTTATCTCAACATCTGTAAAGAGAAAATTCCGCATTTGTGTGGCCATAGTGTCTGTAGTTGCTTTATAATTCTTGAGGGTGTTTTTGGTCTGTCGTTGCAACTACAAAAATGCGTGATTTTTTCACCGGACGCGTTTCGCTTTATTGAGGTAAAGCACCATCAGGTTACGTTGGCAACACTACAAAACACAAACATCAACACATACTGGAAGTACAAAAAGAAACAGAATACAGTCGTGTGCGTTACTGTGTGGTGTAAAAAATACATAGTGCTGCAGAATATCTACAAATTAGATGAAAACTGAGTCAAAAACAGAAAAACATCGATGTGCTAGCAAACCGCATTTCCCGATGTAAGCGAGAAATCAGCTGAAAAATCACCGTAAGTACAAATGAAGCTATTCTTAACGACCTGATTTTCGATCTAAAAAGCAAATGAAAATATAAATAACTTAATTACAGACCACTGATGATGCTTTACCTCAATAAAGCGAAACGCGTCAGGTGAAAAAATCACGCATTTTTTGAGTTGCAACGACAGACCGAAAATACCCTGAAGAAAATTCCTGTACGACCTCTCTGTACTAGTAGTATTCATTGAAGGTAGGTACTGAATACTTTGTTCATACTGAATGTAGGGGTGATGTTTGAAGATGTAAGTGGTCTGAACATACCTGGAGGCTGAATTAAGTCCGAGCTGTCCCAGCACAACTAGGTAGGTAATTGTGGCAGAGACGGCAGACACCAGCAGTCTTCTGTCGATCGGCAGCATACCAGACGCGGTGAACCGCAAGGGAGGCCCTCGCTCCACCTGCCTGAGGAATGCCTCGACCTCCGGCACTGTGCTTGTTAGGCCCAGAGCCCTGCGCAGCAGCACCGCCGCCTCCACCTCCTGATCCTCCACCGCCGAGCACGAGAGCGTCAGCGCCACCAGGTTGAACAGGTGCCGCACCAGCCACAACATGGAGAAGGCCGACGACGGAGTGGCGAGCATGCCCTCCATTCGCTCCGACACCAGTACTGCTAGCAGCTCATAGCTACTGTAGATTGTTCCCAGGATGTAGTACGTTACGTGCAAGGTAATTGCAGGCGACACGTGGGCCTGCAGCAGCTCTGCAGCACGCTGCAGCACGAGGTGGACTTGTTTCAGCTGGTACAGTCTGGCACCCAGATTTTGTTGTGGCCCTTTCTGGTTCCAGCCCAACAGTATTTGAGATAAAATGGGATCTCCCAGACAGGACAGCGTCCGCATCAAAAGAGTGTTGAGCGCCCTGAATCGTGACCACAATTCCAGCACTGACACTATGAACTGCAGTGTTATTGCAGTGTCACAGAACAACTTGTACAGCAGTATAAGACTCTGTAGAATGGCGAATCTGCCATATTTCTCGTTAAAGGAAAAAAACCATATTATTTCAGTGCCCACTGCTGTTACTACATTAATTAACAAGATAAGTGTCCCAAAATTCCTCATATGGCGGGCAACAGCTGGGCCCAGCAGAATGTCTCCATGTCTCAGTGCTTTCAGGAATCCTCGGAAATGTATCAGTTTATTGATGGAACAGCTGAAAAAGATGCTGAAACATCTGAGATGAAAAAGAAGTTTTATCAGTATGTCAGTGAACATGGTCACTTTTGCAACGGTAGGATACAACTGCTGGCTCACTGTGTAAAAGTCGGCAATGGTCACACAGATTGCAATAAGGACCCAAACTGATGACATGGCCAGATATTTGCGGAATCTCTTGTAGCGACATCGACATCCATCATGATTACAACATACTGGTGCTAATCCAATCGCCTGCCACATTCGATAATGTGCTGTTGTGGTGATGCAAAATACCATTTCTGCCATTCTCATCCCGAGCACCTTTCTTTCTGCACGTCAGCGCACTTCTTTAAGCTTCGATCACACACTAGCAATCCTCATTCCAGGTGCAAAGGGCCATATCAGATAATGCACTCGTCATAGTAATTGTCGCTGGGTGCCTTTTCTGAGTAATCACGAAAGCCTCTCAGCTGATGGATATTTTGGCATTACTGTTAATATGTATGCTCGCTATTGAGCTGTTAACGAAGAGTTTATTATTAATTCTTCGCTGTTAGATAGAGTGGTATGAGGGTTATCATACAGGCAGGATCTGCCTGTTGTTATCCGTTTGTGTTTGCAGCGGTGTTTCTCGTCCATTACTTAATGAAGTTTCTCCCTGTTAACTGAAGTACCCTGCGTCTTTTATTCGCTTCTTATATATTTTTGCGATTTCCAAGTACAAAACAGTATTAAAAGGTATTACAATTGTCGTTCAGGAACACAAACAAATTACTGTAACGTTGTTTTAAGTACCGTAAAGTAGGTACCCTCAGACAGCTTTTCTCTACTGCAAACAACGTTTTGCATCGATTACTTTCTGTTTACTCGCGTCTTCAGCCACGAAATTTTTCAGATGTGACAAAATTTTTCAACTGGAACTGATATTAAATGCGTTTAATTCTAGTCGCAACTATGGGCTATTATACCTTTCTCAAGTGACAGTTGTAACAGGTCAAATATAGTATGTTCTCAATTTTTTTGGAAGAAATAATCTTGTTTTTAATACGCGTGTTCTTATCATATTATTATGACACTTTCCACATGTTACCCATGTTTACATGCCCATTTTTATTTCATTGTTCTTTCAGCTCTCAAGGTAGGAGTAATCTGGCAGCTCATACAACCGCTCTTCAGCCAAAGGTTACATAGCTTGGAAAGACATTTTAAAATATATAAAAACAGATGGAAATAAATGACGATTTATTTAAAAAAATAATTGGTGGACTACATTAACGATTTTTCCATAAAAGCAGGAAGCGGGAGCAAGTCCAGCAGCTAACCCCACGAATTAGTTTTTTGATCTGGTGTCTGGGGTTCAACGTTTAGGTTGCCTTTCGGCTAATCATTTCGCTAGACTACCCAACAGAATTATGTGCGTATTCAGCGGTATCTCGGAGCTTTCGCTCGATAACTTGGGAAGTGACTAGTAGTTTTTGTGGCTGTTGGTGCGATATGAATTGCATGCGGATGCATTGGGCAAGCCTCACCATGTGGTATTAGCATTATTTTACCCCTTGGCGAAAGGAACTCTGAGTGATTTTGTATCTGAAGTTCTGAAGCAGCAGAGCTCAATAGGACAACGAACTGGACTGACTGTTGATAGGAAGCTCTCGCTGCAGATGCGGAAGGAGCTCGAACGCAAATACAGGGTGGCGCACGAAATGTGTTACCATTTTGTTTTTGAATCTAAACTTTATTGTCAATACAATCTTAAAGGAACATATACTACAATGAAGAGCAGACCGTGGAGATTTGTTCTAACTCAGCACATGTTCAATATGTTCACCATTTCGTATCCTAACTTCCTTCAAACGAACACTGAAGATTGTGATTACACTGCGGCACATGTCTTCCGTAATTTCACTGCAAGCTTGAAGAATAAGTCTTCTGAGCTCCATTAAATCATGCGGACGTTTCGGGAAAAATTTTTCCTTTAGGTACCCCCAAAGAAAAAAGTCAAATGGATTGAGGTCAGCACTAATGGGGGGCCAATTTTGTCTGTCATTGAAGCGACCTGCAAACCTGAGTGAAATGGTCGTGTAGAAAGTCCAACACAGTGTTTGCAGTATGTGGCCTTGCTCCATCTTGCATGAACCACTGCGTGTTGAAGGGCAAGGCAGTAGCAAGAAGCTGTGGAATGCAGCTATTGCGAAGCATGGTCAAATAACGCTCGCTGTTCACAGTTTCTTCACAGAAAAAGGGTCCAAGAAGTCTGTGACTGGAAATTGCTGCCCACGCTGTATTCCTCGGAGCATAACGTTGTCGTTCATGAAACACTTGTGGGTTTTCAGTGGCCCAAAAGCGTACATTCTGTTTGTTAACCACACCGTCTAAATGAAAATGCGCCTCGTCTGAAAACCAAACGTGGTTGAGAGTTTCTTCCCTATCCTCCGCCCACTGAGCAAACAGTAGCCTCTGCTGCTTGTGTTCTTCAGTGAGCTTCTGTGCACAGGTCATCTTGTATGGGTACATATGGAGGTCATTTTTAAGAATGCGTTGAACGGAGCGTTTGGATATTCCCAGTTGCACTGCTGCCTTTCTACACGATTTCCCGGGACTTCTCTGTACAGCAACTCGTACCGCTTCAATATAATTCGGCGAACAAACAGGCTTAGACCGAGGTCGCTTCGCTTCCGATACTGTTCCTTCCTGTACAAATTTATCGTACAACCTGTGGATGGTCTTCTTGCAAGGGATCCATCGTGTGTTAAACTGTTGTCGAAAACGCCTCTGAGTCACAAAAAGGCTTTTCGTTTCATGAAAATGCAACACAATTGTCGATCTTTGCTGTGTCGTCAGTCTTCCATTGTCAGCCATTGCTGCTTACTAGTCTCCTAGCGGCAGTATCGTGAATTACACGTCATTTCGTAACTCATTTGTTTTTCCAAAATCTGCTGGTACTGCTGTAGAGATCCCAGCGAGATATCTAACGTGCGTCGTAAATTGTGAAAGAAACAATTGGTAACACATTTCGTGCGCCACCCCATATTACTAGGAGGTGCAGGCATCATTTGAACCACTGAGCCAGTACGTCGAGTCAGTGCGCCTGACCACTTTGGATCTTGATGCATCGATTTCGGAACTCAATATTATATTGAAGATTTTGGAGACCTTTCGTCCTGGGGATAGGTCGCGCTTGGCCTTTTCTTCCCGCCGCACTAGCAACCCGGAATTGAAAACAGTGGCTAATTCCATTGAATCCTTGTCATTTGATAATGAGGAGCGGAGGCGTGAGAAGCACTTGGAAACTCCTCCGCCCGCCTTGACAATTAATAGGGCTCCTCAAGCATCCAACACATTTTCTTGGAAAGTTTGTTTTCGGTGCGACGCCCGTGATCACTCGGTGCGCGAGTGTCCCAGAGTGCGAGTTCCTAGGCCCTAAAAATGACACCAGGTGCTCTCTAATAAGGGGAGCATTGTTCCCGTCGGGGGCGTGCACCATGGTGCGTGCGTATTCAAGCTCCCTCGATATCTGCCTTCCTTTTTGTCTGTGCAAGTCTGGGACAAGATTCGTCATGCACGCTGTTAGATTCTGGTAGCTCAGATCCTTGTTGAATTGTAATTGGTATCTGGAGTTTCGGCATTTGTGTAAATTATCTTCCGTGCGCCCCTACCCTCAGAGATGTTTAGCAGTCAACAGGCAAGAGTTGCCTCTGGCCGGAGAAGTGCGTGGTAGTTCGCTCATTTGTAATTTCTAATTGCCAGTTACACACTTGCTGGTTAAAGATTTAGCGCTCAATTTGTTGCTCGGGTGTGATTTTACTAAGAAAACTGAATTAGTTCTCGACTTCACGAGCCGCACCTAGTGACAAGACAGCCTTTTACACTCGCCATTGTGGAAGTGTGGGGCATTGAGTAAATCGCAACTCGGGGGAATTTGATGTGGCCCATCTTGGACCAGATCAGGCAGGGCAGTTGTTAAATTTATTAGCAGAGTTTCCCGAGATTTTCTCTGATAAGTTGGGGGCTACTAACGTCATACAGTACCACATACGCTTGGGTGACGATATTCCGGTATGCGCCTCTCGCCACCTAAAATGAAAAATCTTGAGACAGAAATTGGCGAATATGTTGAAGGAGGAGGTCACTAGGTCGTCTACATCTCCCGACGCTTCACCGATTCTTCTCGTTCCTAAAGCGCAGGGTCAGGACTACAGCCAGTGGTTGATTATGGACTCCTTAATAAAAAGGTTCTCCTAGAATATGTCCCCTTGCCGAATCTTCGGAACTGCTTTACCTTGTTTTCGGGGGATTAGTGTTTCACGGTGTCTTATCTCAACCAAACTTATTATCAGATTCCTCTTACCGAGGAGTCTAAACATGTCACCGCGTTTCGCACTGATTGGAACCTTTATGAGTTCAACCGGGTGCCATTCGGCTTGTGCACTGAGGCGACGGTTTTGTCTCGTTTGTTAGATAATATCCTGGGCGACTTGATGTTATCTTGTGTCTTTAATTACCTTGATGACATTGTCTTTCAAACTCAGTCGTTTGAGGATCATACTTCCCATGTTCAAGAGGTCCTCTCGAAGTTTCGAAATGTGTTCACCGTTAAGCCGTCCACGAGTACGCTTGCCAGGAAACAGGTGTCCCTTCCAGGCCACTTCATTTCCGGGGACGGCATTATGATTGACCAGCTGAGGTGTTGCAGAAATTTCCTCAGCCTCGAAATAGGAAATAGATAGATAGATATATTCGGATGGCGAATTATTTTCCCGGTTTTGTCCCTGACTTTGCCCAGATGGCCGCTCCCCTGAATAAAGTACGTAGGAAGGGGGAGAATTTTGTGTTGGGTGAGAGCCAACAGACGGATTTTGTAGCTCCCACGACCGCTACCACCAACCCGCGGTCTTAGTCGTCCCAGATTTCGGCTAAAGATTTATGGTTCAGACTGATGCCTCCAAAGCCGGTATTGCTGCAGTGTTGTTGCAGGAGGATCAAGGTATAAAACACCCATTAGCTTTCTCGTCTAAAAGGTTGTCTGATACTGACATGAATTACTCCATTTGTGAGTGCGAGGTGCTGGCTGTGCTTTTCGCCTTGGAGATATCTCGATTCTATCTGAAGCATAGGGAATTTGATGTCAAGACGTATAATCAGGCTCTAAGTTGGGTGTTGGTTAGACTCAAGAAAACTGATGGGATTGCCAGGTGGGCGGTGTGCATCTCCTCGTTTCATTACAATATGCTACACATAAAAGGATCTGACTTGTCGCTGACGCCCTCAGTCGCTTGCTTCAGGAGGACGGGGCTGTCGAGAATAAGGGCGTTAGTGAATGTCATCAGGTTGCGTATACCGTTTTAGCTGAAGTTCCCTACTTGTTTGGGAATCTTAAAACCAAACAGGATCAAGATGCGTTGTGGGATCCATTAAGAATGCAACTCTTATCCAGTGGTGCAGTTTATCCCATGAGGAGTGGCATACTATGTAAACGAATTGCCTCAGGAGGTAGTGCTTCCTGTTTTCCATTATTTTCATAATTTTCTAGTGGGAGGACATTTGGACCTCTATAAAACCTTGCAAAAGGTTGAGGCTCACCTCCCCTGGCCCTCCTTATATAAGAATATCAGGCGATTAGTGGGTCAATGCGATGTCTGTAAGAAGGCTAAACCCAGTAATAGTTCTCTGAAGGGGACGTTACAATCAGGGAGTTGGGGGGAAGCCTACCGACAAACTCTTTATCATCTACGTAGGGCCTCTTCTTTGTACCAAAAAGGGGAACCGATGTATTCTGGTAGTTACTGATCCGTTTTCCAGATTTTTACCGAGCGAGGTGGCGCAGTGGTTAGCACTCCAGACTCGCATTCGGGAGGACGACGGTTCAATCCCGCGTCCGGCCATCCTGATTTAGGTTTTCCGTGATTTCCCTCAATCACCTCAGGTAAATGCCGGGATGGTTCCTTTGAAAGGGCACGGCCTACTTCATTCCCCGTCCTTGGCTAATCCGATGAGATCGATGACCTCGCTGTTTGGTCTCTTCCCCCAAACAACTCAGCTCCAGATTTTTATGGTTAATCCCTAGTCGTGGGGTCACGGCGGCCGTTACCATTGTACATCTGAACATCAATTTCAGCTTGTTTGAACCCCTAACGTTCTTCTTAGCGATGACGCTCCAGCGTTTGTTTCCAAGCAGTTTAAGCAGTTCTGCTTTCGTAACGCTCTTAAGCACCTGATCACTACGCCATATTACCCCAGAGCATCTTTTGCCGAGAGATTGTGATGCCAAGCTCGCGAAGTTCATTCCTCGCTTCTTAGGCCCATGCACTATCATCAAAATTCTCAGTCTGGTTAACTTGCCTTCAGGCATCTCGCCACTGGTAAGGTCCTCGGAGTGCACCTTAGTCAACTTAAGTCCATTAATTAACCTTCCTCTTCTTCTGTAGGTTGGAGTGTGGTATATTGGTGTAAGGGCGGGAAGGTTGAGTCGTGGCGGGTTGCTGGCGTTGCCTTTCGAATTCCTGGCGCCACTAGGTCGATCTGTCGTGTAATATCCCTCTGATTTCAGGCCACTACGATCTTTTCTCGAGATTGTTGATGGGGACGGGGCGTTTTGTAGTGTGGCGAGTTGGAGAGTGGTAACGGAGCGAAGAGGACGGTGTGAGGGTCCACCCGGTGAGTAAGGTGAAGAACTGCGCGAGCGTCTTGGGCATGGAGTCCATCAGTGGTTGCTGGGCATACTTGTCGGCCGATTTGAATCCGTGGCTGACTTCGAGTGCCGTCTTCGTGCGTAGCCTGTCCAACCAGCTCTGAGACGTTACACACCGATGAAGGAGTTGAAGCCAGTTTTACTGTGCTGAATTCTAGGCCCTCTTTGAAACTGGCAAGCCTTAGCTTCGAATCATGAACTTCAGTTAAGCTGTTTCCCATTTGGTAATTTTATTTAACTGAAGCTGTTATTATTGATGGCCTACCTGTTTTCAATTTGGTAATTTTACTTAACTGAGGAGCTACTTCACAATTTGGGCTAACTGAAACTCTTATTGGCGTGGACCTGTTTTATGATTAAGAGCTAGCTGAAACTCTTATTAATTAAGGCCTGCCTCATCCTCCGCGGCTATCAACTGTAATGGTTAGAGTGCTCCATGATGCTAGGGCGATAGTTACGAATCTCTCACCTTTTGTAACACGTAGACCTGTTGGAACACACTTCTACACTTCACAACCTTGTGAGCATGAACTACAGTGCCCTTTTTTGTTTTCAATTCTCTGTGTGTCTATTACTTATGGTCGTTGAGAACTCAACTATGTGTTTACCATCGTCTGCTGGCTGTCACTTCACCTCACCTCACGTCGCTTTGTCGATCGTCGTCATAACAACCATTTACTTCAATGTAATTGTTGTCTTTGAATTAAAGCGTATTTTGATTCCTCTCACAGCTTATTCCTTTCAGTTACATTTTGTACCATACTGTAGTAGTTCTTTGTGTCTATGGTCAAAGTTTCATCGATAAACGTTACTTGGCAGTGACACATATTGTGAAACTCACTATCGTCCTCACGTTTTACACACCAGTGTAGATTTTATCCTTTTCAGTTTCAATATTTCATTGAGGTTGTAGATAAAACAATAGAGATTTTATTCTCGTATTCGTTTGAGTGTATACGTTCCTAACTATCTGAGCCATGTCGGCTCATATCTATTTCTCTCCCGGGCGGCTTCCTCTGCTTCGTTTCTCCTCTGGTAGTCTGGTGGCGCACACCCCGCGAAGCGGCCATTGGGCCGAATTTTCGGGCAAATGAGTCTCGTCTCGACAGCGCGGGAAGGAAGTTGGGAATCCGTGCTGAAGTGGTCGATTGTGAAGTAGGTGACCAAAGGCTCCGAGGGGCTGATGACTTGCTTTCCCATCGAAAGTGTGGTACCGGCGCTGCCCATTGTGTTGCCGTTCGTCCAAGTGACCTTTTGGGAACACACATGTCTACATCTACATCTACATCTACATCCATACTCCGCAAGCCACCTGACGGTGTGTGGCGGAGGGTACCCTGAGTACCTCTATCGGTTCTCCCTTCTATTCCAGTCTCGTGTTGTTCGTGGAAAGAAGGATTGTCGGTATGCTTCTGTGTGGGCTCTAATCTCTCTGATTTTATCCTCATGGTCTCTTCGCGAGATATATGTAGGAGGGAGCAATATACTGCTTGACTCTTCGGTGAAGGTATGTTCTCGAAACTTTAACAAAAGCCCGTACCGAACTACTGAGCGTCTCTCCTGCAGAGTCTTCCACTGGAGTTTATCTATCATCTCCGTAACGCTTTCGCGATTACTAAATGATCCTGTAACGAAGCGCGCTGCTCTCCGTTGGATCTTCTCTATCTCTTCTATCAACCCTATCTGGTACGGATCCCACACTGCTGAGCAGTATTCAAGCAGTGGGTGAACAAGCGTACTGTAACCTACTTCCTTTGTTTTCGGATTGCATTTCCTTAGGATTCTTCCAATGAATCTGAGTCTGGCATCTGCTTTACCGACGATCAGCTTTATATGATCATTCCATTTTAAATCACTCCTAATGCGTACTCCCAGATAATTTATGGAATTAACTGCTTCCAGTTGCTGACTAGATATTTTGTAGCTAAATGATAAGGGATCTATCTTTCTATGTATTCGCAGCACATTACACTTGTCTACATTAAGATTCAATTGCCATTCCCTCCAAAAAATGGCTCTGAGCACTATGGGACTCAACTTCTGAGGTCATTAGTCCCCTAGAACTTAGAACTAATTAAACCTAACTAACCTAAGGACATCACAAACATCCATGCCCGAGGCAGGATTCGAACCTGCGACCGTAGCGGTCTTGCGGTTCCAGACTGCAGCGCCTTTAACCGCACGGCCACTTCGGCCGGCGCCATTCCCTCCACCATGCGTCAATTCACTGCAGATCCTTCGGCATTTCAGTACAATTTTCCATTGTTACAACCTCTCGATACACCACAGCATCATCTGCAAAAAGCCTCAGTGAACTTCCGATGTCATCCACCAGGTCATTTATGAATATTGTGAATAGCAACGGTCCTATGACTTCTCTCCATTGAGAATGACATGCTGCGTTCTGTTATCTAGGAACTCCTCAATCCAATCACACAGTTGGTCTGATAGTCCATACACTCTTACTTTGTTCATTAAACGACTGTGGGGAACTGTATCGAACGCCTTGCGGAAGACAAGAAACACGGCATCTACCTGTGAACCCGTGTCTATGGCCCTCTGAGTCTCGTGGACGAACAGCGCGAGCTGGGTTTCACACGACCGTCTTTTTCGAAACCCATGCTGATTCCTACAGAGTAGATTTCTAGTCTCCAGAAAAGTCATTATACTCGAACGTAATACGTGTTCCAGTTCACGATTCACGCGCAACCGTTTCCCTTGCCTATGATTTCATGGGGGACGACCATTGGTTGGTCGGTCGTCTTAACGGAAGACGTTTATAGGCTCTTTTGGCCACTTCTGGGTTCCGCGTGCCCCTCATTAGTTGCAGTTCGTCCATGTTGCTGCAGAGTGACTGGTTTCAGAATTGTTTGAGTTGCATATGGTATAGTTTTTTGTTGGATCTGTGAAGGGATCCAACTAATAGGAGTCCGACTGGGCAGGCAGGGCAGATATTGTGCCGAATTGTTACTCTTTTTTTTAACCGCGTTTTAGAATTAATTTCGCCATCCAATGAGTTTTCCTCCAGCCCTTGCTGCATGGCAAGACGGCTGTTACGTAGCGGACATTGTGAGCAGTTGATAATGCCCTATATTGGTAAGGTGCAGTACCTAGTTAGATTTTTGAATGAGCACTCAATTTTAACGCTGTTCGAGTACCGCATTTGTGGAGACAGCTTGTAATTACCTTGAATTAATCTTGCGTTTAAATATTAACCTCTTGTTTAAATGTTTGATACATTATATATAAATAATCACAAACAGTTAAATAAGATTAAAAGACTTAAACTCAAGAGGTAAGCAAAGATAACTGCAATAAAACTATATTTCTGAGTTCTGAGGACAAATAATAGTTTTATTGCAATTATCGTTGCTTACTTCTTGAACTGAAGTCTTTTTATCTTATTTAAGGGTTTGTCCCTCTCTCTGTCTCTCTCTCTCTCTCTCTCTCTCTCTCTCTCTCTCTCTCTCATTTTTTTTTTAAGAAAGGGTGAACAATTTGCAGAAGGTGTAAGTCCTGACTTACATTTGTGTTTTATGTGGTTCCCATCTAAACTGATGTAACACTAATATCAGGTTGTCAGCTATGCAGGCTGGGCTACTTAATCTCATTGTATGCTGATTCTGTGCCGAGGTGCGGCTGCGGGTCGTCGGCCACTTTAAGTTCTTGTGCTTACTGCGACGCTGTGTCACGGGGATCTTCTTAATTTTCCATGCCTCATCAAATTTGCCCTTTCCTGCCTTCCCCTCCCAGCATGAAACCTGAAAATTGTGCAAAAAGGAAGGTTTCAAGCCATCAGTTACTAAATTTTACAAAGTTGTACCAAGCGCTTAAGCCCTTACAGACCTGCTTCTGGCCACTGTTTTTACATTTGTTGTATTCCTGGAAGCCACCACCATGGCCTAGTTGTTTTGAAGCGGAGCATTTACTCTCTTAAATTTTGGAATAATTGTAAAATGCCTTGTGGGGACATTGCACGTGAAATTTGTTGAAATTTGACATTTTCTGATTTCTGCTCCTTAATGTACTTTGGACTTTCTGAATATTTTGGTATGTAGTATATTAAAATCAGATAATTGCGAGCCCTTCAAATAATATTTTGAATGTTGACGTGTAACTGTCAAATTTCTTGGCTAGGCATTTTCTGCCACAGTTGTCAGCTATGCTGGCTGGACTACTTAATCTCATTGTACGTGGGAACTACACAGTCTGGAAGGCTGTGAATTTCTTTGTTTTGTGTCTACTGCTACGTCTCAGAAGTTAGTATTACGAATAAACAAATCAGTCCTTTGTTTCTGATACTAGTTTTCATTGAAAGTAGTGTGATTATCGCCTGTTTTCGTAGTAAGCTAATTTCTATTGCTCTTTATACGTAAATAAAATGACTAAGCATAAAAGTAACTTCAAGAAACCCAAATTTGCGGGTAACAGATACACTCCTGGAAATTGAAATAAGAACACCGTGAATTCATTGTCCCAGGAAGGGGAAACTTTATTGACACATTCCTGGGGTCAGATACATCACATGATCACACTGACAGAACCACAGGCACATAGACACAGGCAACAGAGCATGCACAATGTCGGTACTAGTACAGTGTATATCCACTTTTCGCAGCAATGCAGGCTGCTATTCTCCCATGGAGACGATCGTAGAGATGCTGGATGTAGTCCTGTGGAAGGCTTGCCATGCCATTTCCACCTGGCGCCTCAGTTGGACCAGCGTTCGTGCTGGACGTGCAGACCGCGTGAGACGACGCTTCATCCAGTCCCAAACATGCTCAGTGGGGGACAGATCCGGAGATATTGCTGGCCAGGGTAGTTGACTTACACCTTCTAGAGCACGTTGGGTGGCACGGGATACAGGCGGACGTGCATTGTCCTGTTGGAACAGCAAGTTCCCTTGCCGGTCTAGGAATGGTAGAACGATGGGTTCGATGACGGTTTGGATGTACCGTGCACTATTCAGTGTCCCCTCGACGATCACCAGTGGTGTACGGCCAGTGTAGGAGACCGCTCCCCACACCATGATGCCGAGTGTTGGCCCTGTGTGCCTCGGTCGTATGCAGTCCTGATTGTGGCGCTCACCTGCACGGCGCCAAACACGCATACGACCATCATTGGCACCAAGGCAGAAGCGACTCTCATCGCTGAAGACGACACGTCTCCATTCGTCCCTCCATTCACGCCTGTCGCAACACCACTGGAGGCGGGCTGCACGATGTTGGGGCGTGAGCGGAAGACGGCCTAACGGTGTGCGGGACCGTAGCCCAGCTTCATGGAGACGGTTGCGAATGGTCCTCGCCGATACCCCAGGAGCAACAGTGTCCCTAATTTGCTGGGAAGTGGCGGTGCGGTCCCCTACGGCACTGCGTAGGATCCTACGGTCTTGGCGTGAATCCGTGCGTCGCTGCGGTCCGGTCCCAGGTCGACGGGCACGTGCACCTTCCGCCGACCACTGGCGACAACATCGATGTACTGTGGAGACCTCACGCCCCACGTGTTGAGCAAATCGGCAGTACGTCCACCCGGCCTCCCGCATGCCCACTATACGCCCTCGCTCAAAGTCCGTCAACTGCACATACGGTTCACGTCCACGCTGTCGCGGCATGCTACCAGTGTTAAAGACTGCGATGGAGCTCCGTATGCCACGGCAAACTGGCTGACACTGACGGCGGCGGTGCACAAATGCTGCGCAGCTAGCGCCATTCGACGGCCAACACCGCGGTTCCTGGTGTGTCCGCTGTGCCGTGCGTGTGATCATTGTTTGTACAGCCCTCTCGCAGTGTCCGGAGCAAGTATGGTGGGTCTGACACACCGGTGTCAATGTGTTCTTTTTTCCATTTCCAGGAGTGTATATGAGAGCTCCGTTTTCTTCTATAGTACTTGAAAACACGTGTGCTAGCAGTGAAGGAAACCACCATAGTGTTTCTGATGTGACCATGTCCCTAGTCCATCGAAAAGGGTGACAGTAGTAAGCGTAATGACATTATGGACAACGTCATTATTGATCTGCAGATCTTTGCACAAGTTCTTTCTGAAACTGTCTCTTGCTGTCTTTGTGGTGGCGAAGTTAAACTTTATGAGGATACTGGAGCTAGAATACATGTTGTGTCTAAATTAGTTATTAAATGTCAGAAGTGCAAAAATGAAAAAGCATTTCATGCTTCATCAGAGTATATAGGTAATGAATTGTATTTAACTAATGTCAGACTGTTCTATGGGCTTAGACGCATTGGTAAGGGTACAAGCGCTGGTAATGGTCTCTTCAAAAAATGGTTCAAATGGCTCTGAGCACTATGGGACTTAACATCTATGGTCATCAGTCCCCTAGAACGTAGAACTACTTAAACCTAACTAACCTAAGGACAGCACACAACACCCAGCCATCACGAGGCAGAGAAAATCCCTGACCCCGCCGGTAATCGAACCCGGGAACCCGGGCGTAGGAAGCGAGAACGCTACCGCACGACCACGAAATGCGGGCTATGGTCTCTTCACTGCGTTGAATTTGCAAAACCACCTTCTAGGTACACGAAATATGTAACAGTAATCGGGGACTCTGTGAATGCTGTGGCTGAAGATTCGATGGTTGCTGCTACATCAGAAGCTGTTGAACAGAGTGAGGGTGACATAGACATCAGCATTGCTGTGGATGGATCCTGGCAAAAGTGGAGGTTTAGTTCTAAAAACGGTTTTACATCTCCAGTAAGTACTGACACTGGAAAAGTTTTGGATTTTGAAGTTCTCAGTAAGTACTGCCAAGGTTGTACAGTGAACCAGGAGAACTGATTACTTCATAAGCAGCAGTGTACATAAAATTATAATGGCACACTTGGAGGAATGGAGGTAAAAGGAGCACTTAACATTTTCCAGCATTTGCAGAAGTAGAGAGGTGTCAGATATGTGATCTACTTAGGTGATGGAGACAGCAAGGCTTTCATTGCAGTACAAAACAGTAAGCCATATGATGCTCCTATATAAAAACTTGAGTGTGTAGGACATGTCAAGAAAAAGATGGGAACACGTCTGTGTAACCTAAAAACAAAGCTTGGTAACACAAAACTGTCTGATGGGAAGACAATAAAATGTGCTGGAAGACTAATGGACAAAGTAATTGATGAATTATGGGAATATTATGGGAAGACCATCAGAGATAACTGTGACGATTTAGAGAAAATGAAAAGAGCTGTGTGGAACACTTTCTTTCATCGAATATCAACCGATGGAAAGCCATGTCATGCTTTGTGTCCACCTCCGCCAAACACTTGGTGTAAATATAGTCAAGTTTAATTTTCTGGCACCCTTCATGAACTTACACAGTAACGGTGGTAATCAAACCTACTTACAGAGATTTGGCAAATCCTGAGCTACTAAAGAAGTGTTTACATGGGAAGACCCAGAATGTGAATGAGTCTTTCAATAATGCTGTGTGGTGCTGTGTGCCTAAAAATGCATTTGTTGGCCTTTTGACTGTTAAGTTAGCAGTGTCTGATGCTGTAAGAACCTTTAAAGGTGGGAACTATGAAATACTTTAAGTTCTGGAGAAGTTAGAGGTAATATTAGGTCAGAACACAACTAAAGGACTGCGGGAACTGGATGAGCTTCGTGTACATGCAGCAGAGTTAGCTCCTTAGCAAATGACAAAAGAAGCAAGAAAGAAAAGGAAGAGGCAAGCACAGAGTTGTTGTGACACTGAAGGGGAGACATACTATGAGCCAGGTCAATTCTACTGCATAAAATACGCGAAAATGTAAATCTTTATAAGAATTTGTAATAAAAAATGTTTTAAACCTCAATATCTCTGAACTACATTTTTTGCAATAAATGTCCCATTTTCTAAAAAGGTACTGGTAGAACAGACATGAAATTTTCACAGCGTGCCAAGTGTGAGATTCAACACATGTTGAACTAGAACGATTAAAATATCCTGAGTTGCTTTGTTTTTATATTCATTTATTTACAAAATTCTGTCAAAAATTGAGTGTTTTTATAAACAAGATAACATGCCCCACAGTATAATTTTAGTAATAATTCTAGTTCAGTGTATCTAGAAAGGTGTATTCAATAATTATGGAAAACTGTAAGTTGGTGTCTTAAAAATTTTCCAAGATAATGGATCGCAAAATTTGATAATTTAACAGTAGCAGCATAGGACGTATAATGTCCCATTGATCTATTTTTGTTAAAGAGGTACTTTTTTTAAGGGAATGTTTCCAAGCCTTCTGGGGCTCTGTATTGATGTTGACCTTGTTGTAATACTTAAAAATTTCAAGGAAATTTCTAAGTTTTCTGTCCCTATGATTATTTAATGTTGATCTTCTTGTAATTTCTTTTTTTAAAAAAATGGATAAATTTCAGAGCAAATCTTTAAGCCCTTCTGGCACTCCGTGATTGGTTGTTGTTTACTGACTTTTCACTTCATTCCAATGTGAAGTGTGTGGTTGTTCCACTGTGTGAAAAGGCAAGGGGGGGGGGGGGTGAGGAATAAGAGAGATAGATAGTCTTCCTTCCTCGTGGTTTTGTTACTGAATTGTAGAATTATGTTGCTGGTTAATATTATTGTCTAATACTCATATATGCTGTGGTAATTAGAGACGTATTACGGGAGATGGACCCAGAAGCTGCCTTGGCCTGGCGTACTTAAAAAGGGACCAGCCTGAATACCAGTCTAAGTTACGATGGAAACCAATGGGCGGTGGCGTTACTGAGTTAGCAGCAACGTTGCACGTATCCTAAGACAGTCCGATTCATATTTCTTCCGACCTGATTGGCGAGGTAGGTGCAGTGCTTTCTACTTGTTCTAGTGCTCTCAGTGGGCTTAGTGGCGATGTTCAATTTATTGAAAGGGATCAGCCGAGCCGCACGCAGATGGAGTGAGTTCATGCTCAACTATTCCATTGTGGGAACAGTATCTCTGATTTGAGGCACTTCGCTGTTCCTAAGGAGCAAGATGACGTGGTTAGTGAACTGCTCACTCGCGCCAAGGATTTACAATTAACCGCTAGTGCAATGAGCTTAGAACGAAAGGCGAGTATCACGCTGTGGCGCCACTTAGGACTTGTCAGGTGAGGTGAACCAGTGTGTTGATGCTTACCTTCCCGGTAGATCGGCTGTAGAATCATTTGCTAGTTGCCTAACCCAATTGTGCATTTGCTTCGGGGTGTTTCCGATCTAATCACTGATCAACTACCCCAGGTTGAAGAGCTGTTACGGCTGATTTTTCGTTTTGAGATTCATACTGATGCCTTGCAGGTTCCCCACTCAGTTATACTTCGATTATTATTTCCTTTCAATCGGGGTTCGCTGTGTAATGCACTTCCGGCAGTACTTAGAGAACGGGCACTCTAGAAGACCTGAAGAATCGCGTGATGCGATTAAAGGAATTACAGTGCCACCATTATTGACGGGTACAAAGAGGGTTTGTGCAAGGTAGTTGCACCTTCGCAGACGACGATCATGGAACATGAGGGTGCTGAACGTTCTCCAGGGCATGAGACTTGAAGATCGGTCACGGACTACATTAGCCCAGAAGGCCATACGTTTTCTGAATCAAACAAATTGTCGTCTTCCATGGAGGCCTTGAGATTCGCAGCGCAACTAGCAAAAGGGGTTAGAGTCAGAATTCCAAGTACAAGACAGGAAAACGCATCGCTTACCATTTAAAACTTTTGATCATAAAGCGTGTTTCCGGTATGGAAAAATGGGATCACCTGGTGCGTGGCTGCACAGTCGAGCGATGCTCGAGACCTAACAGATGATGCCATATGCGCACAGTAGACTGGTCAGTCCAAACCTCATAGCCTATGCGCTCGTGTTCGCGGCATTGGCGGTTGTTTATTGCCGTATGTTTGTGTTCAACTTTACCAGGAATCGATCTGTGGCCTGTTATATATAGGCAGTTCAGTTTCTTTGTTAGGGTACCATTGGTAGTTGGAATACGGTGGGTTATGTATAATGGCTCTTTTACATGACTCTTATAATGGCTCCTTTACATGACTCTCTTTGGAGATGTGGGGCAATTAGTGGTAAAGTGTTGCGTCTGGTAGGTGCGCTGAGGGGGAGACTACCCGTTTCTGATTTTTTATGGCCAATTCATGTGGCCGTCATTAAAAAGTTGTCCGTTCCCTTACTGCTCTGCTGTGAATTTATTTAGTAAACAGGGTTGGTATTTGTTTTCGCCAATAAGATCTTTTCCTTTAATGTAAGAAAATAAAACACCAACAACCGCCATTATGTTATTTATTATGTTGCTAACAGTTTCGGTGCTTCAACGCACCACCTTCAGGCCTTTCTCGATGCTGAAGGGGTTAACATCATCCATATACATGATGCATCAGTGGCTAACGTAACTGGTTTTCGCAGACTACCTGTAACTGTGATGTTGAAACTGGTAGCCACACAATAAATGACTTGATAAGGACGGCTGTAGGTGTTTCATTTCCTTACAATAGTGAACGACCGTAGTCCCCCAGACCCCCAGTCAGAAGGATGGACATACACTGTTGCTTTCAGTTTAGTCCTTTGGAAAAAATAGCCCTTTGTTCTTGCTGTAGCAGTACCAAGGTCAAACTACTTAACTTACGCCAATCTGAGTTTGTTGTTAGCCATTTAGAGGAAGATCAGGCTCACCAGCTGTTGAAAATCTTGGCAGACTACCCCTATGTCCTCACGAACTTTTTAGGCATAGCAGACAAAATTCAGTATAAAATTCGTTTATCCGATGATGTCCCTGTGCGGCAAGCTTCATATCGTTAGTCACCCCCCAGAATGAGGATATGGCGGCAGAAAATGAACGAAATGTTGAAGGATGGGGTTATCAGGCCATCCATGTTTATGGAACATTAACGATCTTTTCCCACAAAATGTCACCCCATAGGTTAAGCAGTTGAACTGGGACAGGGCTAGGTTAAATTTCCAGTGGCCTCACTGCTTCCAAACCATGTGATATAATAAGTGGAGGCAACACGCTCATGTCAAAGTTGGGGATCGAATTTTTGTTCATAATTTCACCTTGGGGGCCAGTACGACGCCAATATTTCTACGAAGCTTGCGTCACGTTTCCTAAGACCTTATCAAGTCCTCCGGGTAATAGGTCCTGTTAACCCATTAGTCCATAAGCTAGTTAGCAGTAGGACCTCCCGACTACGCATCAGTCAGATTAAACAAGCCGGGTAGAGCCCTCCGTTTTCCAACTCCCCTGTCACGAATCAGTAGGTGGGGCATTTGTTGCTTCAGTAGGGGAGGTTGAGCTATGTCTCGTCTCGGCTCGTGTCGATTTCCATTCCAGGTGACTTCCTCTGCTGGATTTCTCCTTTAGTCCTCCAGGGGCGCTGCCGCTGCGCCGCGGTCATTGGACCGAATTATCGCGGCATGTGAGTCTTCTTTCGACAGCGCTGCAAGGAAGTTGGGGCCCCGATGACTGTTAGTCAGCTGTGCTGGATGTAACAAAAGGCCCCATTCCACGAGAGGGTGATGGCTATTGGTTTTCCATTGAAAGATTGTTGCCGCCGCTGCCCATTGTGTTGTTGTCCGTTGAAGTAATCTCTTGATAACAAGCTGTTCAGTTGGCAGTTCACTTGGAACCTTTGCAACCTTTTGAATTGCTTGTGATTTCGACGGGAACGACCACTGGTTGATCGGTCAGTCGTCTCAGCAGACTACACGTCCAGGGTCTTTAGCTGCTTCTGGGTCTTGTGTGCCCCTGATTACTTGAAATTCGTTACTGTTGCTGCATAGGGACTGATTTTAGTATTTTTTGAATTGCTTGTGGTATTGTTTTTTGTTTGATTTGTGAAGGGGTCCAACTAATAGGAGTTCTTCTGAGAGAGGCAGGGTACCTATTGCGCCGAGTTATTAAACTCTGTTTTAAAAATTGTGTTTTAGAATTATATTTGGTCATCCAATGGGTCGTCCTTTAGCCATAGCCGCACTAGGAGATGGCTGTCTTGTAGCGGACACTGTGATACTGATGAGGTGCAGTATTTGTATCTAGTGAAATTTTTGAATGAGCAGTCAATCTTAACGCTTTCAGAGTACTGGATTTATGGAGGCAACGTGTGTAATTACCTTGAATTAACGTTGATTTTAAATATTACCCACTTGTTTAAATGCTTGCTGGTAATAGTTCTAGGAACAAACAATAGTTTTATTGCAGCTGACCCAGCTCCTGGTTGCCCGACCGGCCAACAAATTGCTCCAGTGCGCCTCACCAGCCAGCCGACATAAAAAAATGAAGTGAGCGTATGACATCCTTGGCCGGGAGGCCCCTATTCGAGGAAGTTCGGCCGCCAAGTAAGTCTTATTTCATTCAACGCCAGGTTGGGCGACTTGATGAGGATGAAATGATAATGACGACAACACAACACTCAGTCCACGAGCGGAGAATATCTCCAAACCAGCCGGGAATCAAATCCGGGTCCTCTTGCATAGGATGCGAGCACGTTACCACACAACTAAGCAGGTGGACGCCAGCCGACATGACGAAGAGAGACGAATTGGGTACGGTTCAGGGCAGAGGCCGTTACAAGTACCTCATTGGGACCATTATTCCGTGCCGATTTGCGGCTGCCTGTCGTTGGTCACTTAAGTTATTGTGCTTATTCTGTCCTAAGGAGCATCATAATTTTCTGTACCTCATCAAATTTTCCCTTGCATGCCTTCCCCTCCCAGAATCAGGCCTCAAAATTGTTTGAATAGGGAAGTTTGAAGACTGGTATGCACACCTTGGTGGGGCATTTACTCTCTTAAATATTTCTGAAAGAATTGTAGAATATTGTGATCTATTTATTTTAACGCTTTTTAATTTTTTGAAAGAGATTATTTCTAAGCTTTCTGGAGCACTGTATTGATCATGACCTTATTGTAATACCAAAAAATATTAAGGCAATTACTAAGCCTTCTGTCGCTTGATGATTATTAATTTTGATCTTGTTGTAAAATGTTTTAAGAGAGAATTTTAAAGTAAATTTCTCATCCTTCTGGCCCTCTGTGACTGTTGAGTTTTGTTAACAGTCTTTCAATTCATTCCATTGTAAAGGAAAATTATAAATATTTTCACGAAAAAAATCTAGCTGTTATCAACCACAAGCGGTGGTGAACCTGGGGCTTGGGCCTTCCATGAAATCCTGAAGCCACCAATGAAACTACATCACTAACATGTTATGAAATTACTGATCAAGTACAGACAGCATAAACATAGGCTCCATACAGCTTTTCTCTAGAAAGAATATTGTATCTACAGTAAAGCATTATCACGGAATACATATGTCCAAGGCTTAACCATTTATATTGATTTTTAGGATTCTGTACTTCAGTTAATAAAAATGGAGGTCTTAGTAGCATCACTTCGTTACCTGTATTACTGCCCTTCGTGTCTTAAGACCCCCTTTTCTCAGGGACAGATTGAGATATCAAGGTGAAATTTACGTCCTCCTTGGGGAAGTAAAAACTGCAGCCAAAGGATATCGCCATTTATATTACATATTCTGATACTCGTAAATTCATGCATTAAGACCTGTCGACGAGCTGTCCATATACATGTTTTGTACAGAACCTTCAGAGCCCAGGTCCTATTAACCCTTTCCTGGTTTTTTTACACACCACTTTCAATTGATAACTCCTGCCAGAATTAGTTCGCCTTCTAAGTTTCAGCAGATTAGTTTCATTTGGCATATCGGATAAGAATCGGAGAAGATGAAGAAATCTAATAGAAAGTATAGCTGTAGCATGACGTTTTAGTAGTGGCAAGAACTGGGAGGGGTTTAGACTAGGGCGTTGAAGTTGTTAAAAACCAAGTGAGTTTGATTGTGGACAAAGGTGGCTTGGTTGGCTGTTTGGAAAACTGACCAGGCTGCAGGGCTGAACATTTGGAGGGCCTTCGGTCATTGGAAGGGTTGAATATATTGTGATGTAATAGTTACGTGTTCAGCAGTGGGAGCTAGACGCTGGGAATTATTGGGATGTATGGAGCTACCAGTGGGACGAAAGTGTACAGTTATTATTGGTTTTGTGGTTGGGGTAATGGCGTTACAGTTGGAGGAATAAACAGAATGGGATAGGTCACAGATGTTGGGACAGGAGGAAGGTATGGGGACACTTGTGGGGTATAGGTTGTGCTAGTTTGCACAGTCCTATAATGCTGTAGTCTGAGCTCTGGTGACATACAGAGCAGCACTCCACAAGGTCCTGCAAGTAAATTAAAGGAAACAGTACTGTCATAGACAGGAAATGTCTTTCTGAACGATAATTAGTAGTGGTCGCCTAATCAAATACGGCAATATGGATACCACCGAAACATACAGACATATGAATGAGAGGAGGGATCATCTAATCTATAAAAGAAACAAGTGATCATTTTCACGATCAGATGTATTATCGTAAAGTAAAACAAATGTGTTATCCACTAAGATAAACAACAGAACATTAAATACTTTGACATGGGATTCCACTAGCGTAACCTTGGCACAGATGGGTGGGCGTAACAAATATAAAGTTATGTGGATAATACACGATTATGACCATTGACTGTACGTATAGTTATTAAATTATACGAAGAACCCGAAATAACAGTATCGAACACCAGTGAGATCGCCAAAGCAAATATTGAAAGCAAACTATCTGGCTGCGAGGTATTAAAACAGAATAACTGGCTCCTTAATGGAGTGAATTAATACTGGGTCACGACATAACTTCTACACTCCTTTATCTGAAGGTCGTTGTTCCTTTAAAGAATACAAATATTAACAAGAAAAATTTCGGATCATGAAATTTACTATCGTTATTTTTAAGTTTCTCCATTCCTTTACATCTCACTTTAATACTTTTATCTTCGCAATATTGAAAATCCCGGCTAGTAATTAACTGCAGTTATGGCGTATCTTATCGGTCTTTTGCCGTAATGCAGGGGGCAGTGGCATTAACGATTGGATGCTCGGAGTTCAGCCCCATTCTGTCCTCATAACTGAGTGGAAACATTCTTCTCTGTGACCGCAAGGCACGTCGTGAGTCGTCCAGAAACAAGCCTTTACTCCAGTATCTCCTAGCAGCAAGTGTTCTTTTACATTGCCTAACGTGACGTCGTTACTCTGAAAAAGCCTAAGGAAAACTGCGCTCATCCGTCGCCTAGTGTGAAGTCTTCTCTTTCTGGACGGTATACTTTGGTTGCTTTTCGCCGGAATAGGAACTCATTGGTTAATAGTAGCAGGTATTGCAGGTAACGTCCAGTAAAAGTCAAGTAAAGATGTTAAAAAATCTCCTACTCTCACAGGAATTTTCTGTTTCCAAGAAGTAGTGCTCTGAGGTGCAGAAGATAGCAGATAATCTCTACCACTACATGGCACAGTTTTGAAACAGACCTATGAGATGCCTCACACAAAGGCACAGCTAAGAACCTGCACACTCTGAAGAAAATAAGTTAGAAGCAACCAGAATGTTGGATTCAGAAAACTTAAGCCAAACGTTATTTTGCGGCATTTCTCCCGAGGTATCAAAGATGCGAAAACCTATCGGAAGTGGCGCCTGACTAGAGATCTCTTATCTTGCCAAAAGATTTCTAGGAAAAATACTGCGTTTTATCAACAGAAAGTCGTCATCCCACGTCACACCTGGCGAGCATAAGTTGAGAGAAATGAAAGCCTGTCTGTTACCTCAGTCTGCGATTTTGCCTCAGATTCTGAACATTTTTATAGTAACCTTACTTTATGCATGTGGGATCTTGTGAACTACGCAGCTGTTAATGTTAGATGGTGACTGACACAACCAGCCACAAATGTGTAGCTGGTTGCGTCATTCACCTACTATTTTTATGGTACCCAACACCTCTTAAAAGGATTTTTATCTTTCGCTAACAAATTCGTAAGCAATTAACTGTGCAGCCCTTTCACCACACTAAAACGAGAAGTGAACGAGAAGCAATAAAATGAATACTGACTGGAGATACTAAATCTTGATTGCAGATATTAAGCACCGTCAGTGATCGACTACTTCATCAAAGGAAATGAGCATAATATATTGCGAAATATTTTGGGTAACAGTTTCAGAGCACTCGTCACCAAACACACTATTTCAGAAAGCATGGTGCTTTGCAATGAGAGCAAGTGCGTAGATTAGGAGGATGTTTCTCTAGGTTCTGGCTCACTTTCCCCAGTTCGTCAAGAAAGCACGCTTTCCTCTCTCTTTACCCAGAACCTGATTCTTATATTCCCCTATAATTAATAAAATCCAGTTTAATAAAAAAGGGAAACGAATTCTCTTGTTATTAAGATAAATTTTATTTATCTAAAATTTGTCTTGTTTTTCGTTCTTTGGCAGCCATGAGATTGTGAACTGTCAATCGTACATTTATTTTGAGCAGGAGTTTACTACACTTCTACCACATTCACATGTAACTTCAATTTTCTGGTACTCAATACAAATTCTTTACATATGTTAAGAAATCCATCTTTTCGATACTTATCTTCATGACGTTCTTGAATATTCTTATCCATACACTGACTACACTCCTTTATCTGAAGGTTGTTGTTCCTTTAAAGAATACAAGAACTAACAGGGAAAACTGCAAATCATGCAATTTACTATCGTCATTTTTAAGTTTTTTAATTCCATTACATGTCACTTTAATATTTTATTCTTCACAATACTTAAAATCTCAGGGAGTAATTAACTTATAATATGTGTTCACTAAAATAATTTTATTGAGCTTCATGCAAATATTCTCTCCGCAATTTTCATACTTGTGATATGTTTCATTTACATCCAGCTCACTAATTTTTTTTGTACAAATCCAAATTGTTAATGTCGTTGAGCTTCAGTAGATCCTCCATTTATGCAGAATAAATATTTAATAAGGTTTAATTTTCTATTCTATATAAATGACAACTCAGGGAACAGCAACAATGGACCTTTAAGGGTCCATACTGATGAAAAGATAGTAGAAATGATATATAATACATCTGAATTAAAGTCTTTATTTTTAAAACAAGATTATGAATGTGAAGACTATACTGCTGATGATAATACTGAATAATGTCCACATGGTAATGTACCTACTTTATTTTGCAAAACATATCTCTTATCATGTGGGCTTAGTGCCTTTCTGTTTACCTCAGCTGACTAAATTTCATGTTTAATGCTTCGTATTACAATCATTGTCTATACTGCTCTCCATTGCTAAACAAGTAATCTTTACACTCTTATAAATTTACTTTACTTTTAACAACATATTTCATCACTCCTTTAAATTTTTTTCTCCTCCTCATCACCAACTTTATAAGCACACGATTTTCCTCTCAGACCACAAAATTCATCCATTACTTTTCCATTACATTCATGTTTCATTTCCTCTAAATCTTTCTTGCTTATTTGTGTAATATTTAATACAAAAAATTTAATTAAGGAATTTAAAGAAAAGGCTCATCCAGATTTCTTATTTTTTATATATTTTTGAATACAATTTTTATATTTGCTTCCACGTTTGTCTTCACATGATGGATTTGTATCAAAACAATGTAAATCTTTAATTTCTTGACGATCAACACATTTTTGTTTGTTATCAGTGTGTCTGTTGCTCATCATTTTTCAATTGACAACATTATTTTCAAATGTTTTCACTCAAAATTCGTTGTAATTGATATTTGTAATAATATATGTATATACAGTGTAATATAACTTCTCCGCGCCGGCCGGTGTGGCCGTGCGGTTGTAGGCGCTTCAGTCTGAACCGCGTGACCGCTACGGTCGCAGGTTCGAATCCTGCCTCGGGCATGGATGTGTGTGATGTCCTTAGGTTAGTTAGGTTTAAGTAGTTCTAAGTTCTAGGGGACTGATGACCACAGATGCTAAGTCCCATAGTGCTCAGAGCCATTTGAACCATTTTTGAACCAGCCATAACTTCTCCACATCCATTAATACTGAGCATCGACTTTTAATAGATTGGTGAAAACCACAGAAACAACATACAGCAACTTTCTATAATGAGCTAATTGTGACCTCACATTGACAAAATAACAAGCATGCATGATGTAGTGACACGAGAGACGTACTTGCGGGCTATGTTCACTCAGCGTGGATCAGTGGTGCTGCGACCTGCTGAATCCTGTCCGCCTCATCTCGCCTGCACTCGTTCTGGCTCTGTGCTCCGACTGGCGTTCAGTTTACAATCTTTGAATTAAAAGAAAGCCCAAAGAAGAGGTTTGTTGACCCATATATAAGTACCCAACTCATCTCATAAAGGTAAACAATATTGTCAGGGCCTGGTGTCCTCCAGTTATGCTGGTGTACGTAAGTAACCATTTTAAAGCAAAGATAAATGTGCCACACCTCAGGAGTCACGTAGCCTGCACTGCAGCCGCTAGTTTCAAGTAATCTTCGTCTCACATAATTTTGACAAACTAGCGACCCCCCCTGGAAAACCAAGTAAAATAGACTGCTTTAAAACTGAAAAGTCAGGATAGTCCTAATATTTCTTGACACCTCAAAACGTACCGTTTCTGTGTATGAGGCACTGTATCCTAAAGCGGACAATACATCAACAAGTTTCTGAGAGCCATAAGTCTTACAGAGGAATGTGGCCAGGCCAACTTACAATGATGACGAGAAAAAGTAAGGCCTGACAGCTGCCCCCCTGCCGATTGCTAAGGCCAACTTCGGTCTCCCGTTTGTTCAAATTTCCTCAGTTATTCTTCATTACTAGTCGATTAACGAAATTATAGACAGTACCAGAGATGAAGACCTCGTTCTCTGTTGAAACTGGTCTGGGTTGTGCTGTAAACCTGATATCGAGTACCTCCAACAAGTATGTCAACTTCTGCTTTAGCCACACGTCGACGCTCTTCCTGTGGATACTGATACCAGCTGTCTGTAAAAATTTTGTACCTAGTGTTTTTGAAACATGTAGCAGTTGATTTGTTCACAGATGAGGCAGTCACTACATCACTGCATACTTCTTCTACAGCTGATCTTCCACAGTCTTGACATCAGGACGATAGTTTCTGTGAATCTATTCTATCAAGAGTTGAAGGGAAACCTGTCTCTCATCATTTTTACTGAGGTAGTTAATAATTTGCTACATAGTGCCACTGATATGTGTGCCGTATAGATTGCGTTGTTCGTTTTTTAACTTGCTTTGGACTGGTTTCTACGACATTCACGCAGTTGGTGTAGTACTGCGCATCTTCTGCAACCAAGTCAGGAACTTGTCCAATGCGACATATTATTGAGCGTTCCAGTTCATTGTTTTTCCCCTAAGAAACGTTCAAAACAGTCTCTCGCAGCCCCAGCCCATGCACGCAATTCGCTAGATTCCGTAGATTGCCTGAGAACTCGGTTCGTTGAGTCAGAAGTTCTGTTGTTACTGCCGACCTGCACATATGATTGGTTGGTTTTGAAATCCAAATTCGATTCGGCAGATCGATTTTCTTTTCGGCTGGAACCAATCGCAACCCTCAGCCTCCGTAGCAATTAATTTTACGTTAGTGTAGTGTCTTCACATGGTTCACGAACCTTAACCACAATTTTGCCCTTCAAAAGGGCAGTTATCCCGTCAGTCCTCTTCGTAGTTGATACAAGAATATCCTTCAAGCCCACTTCGGGTTTAAGAGACGACACTTGTATCCCATAATCCAGTGAACCATCACAAAGAGCTCACAGCTCACTTAAATTCATTATGAATGACTATTTTATACGCTTAAACTGAATTTACCGACCACATATACGAGGGCGAGTCAAATGAAAACCTTAAATATTTTTTTAATTATTATTTATTGTGCAGAAATGGTTCAAAGCTGTATCACTTTTCAGCATAATCTCCCCCACGCTCAATACAAGTCCTCCAGCACTTACAAAGTGAATAAATTCCTTTAGAAAAAAATTATTTTGGTTGTCCGCGCAACCACTCATGCACCGCGTGGCGTACCTCTTCATCAGAACGGATCTTCTTTCCTCCCATTGCGTCTTTGAGTGGTCCAAACAAGTGGAAATCACTTGGGGCAAGATCTGGTGAGAATGGTCGATTAGGAGGACACTCAAAATGCAGATCTGTGATTGTTGCAACAGATTGTACGAGCAGTGTGGGGCCTTGCATAGTCATGTTGCAAAAGGACACCTGCTGACAGCAATCCACGTCGCTTTGATTTGATTGCAGGCCGCAAATGATTTTTTAGGATATCTGTGTGCGATGCACTGGTGACAGTGGTCCCTCTAGGCATGTCATGCTCCAAAATGATGCCTTTTTCTTCCCAAAAGAGAGTCAGCATAACCTTCCCTCCTGATAGTTCTGTTCGAAACTACTTTGGTTTTGGTGATGAGGAATGGCGCCATTCCTTGCTCGCTCTCTTCGTTTCCGTTTAGTGGAAGTGAACCCAGGTTTCGTCCCCAGTAACGATTCTTGCAAGGAAGCCATCGCCTTCTCGTTTAAAGTGCCGAAGAAGTTCTTCACAAGCATCAACACGTCGTTCTTTCATTTCAGGAGTCAACTGCCATGGCACTCATCTTGCAGATACTTTGTGAAACTGGAGCACATCATGCTTAATGTGCGTGTCATTAATAGCGTACTTTAGTGACCGACAGTGATATTTTGGTCGATTAAGTGATGTAAGTTAGTGGACTGCGAAGAGTACAGTGGATTGGATGTGAGTAATTATCAGTAATACTCTGCAGAGGAGAGAGTGTGCAGTGCGTGTTGTCTGGCTTATTACGTCTATACGCACACTGGGTGTGTAGCTGTTTTCTCAAAGAGAGAGCCATATTGCTCTTATTATTATTACATTGTGTCCAGTGTAGTGGTTTTATAATAGCTTCGCTATTTGATCGGTAGGTGACGGGACTTATGGTACCTCTACGTTAGTTTAGTGTAAATGTAAGAAAGCCCAACTAATCCAGAGGACTGTTTTCTGATTTATTGCTTGTTCTTTCGGTTACTTGTGTAAGTTATTTCCTTTGATCACTTTTGTATTCGTGGTCACGGGCCGTGTATTGTGGAGTATGGTGATGTTGTTGTTGATGTTGACCCATTTTTATTATTATTGAGACGAAGTTTAATTTAAATTTGTTATCACTGTGCTGGAGAAATGTCATGTTGTTATTGTGTTTTTTTGCGTCTTGGCTTCAGAAATCATAACTGGACTTGTGACGGTTCAGCCCCCAGAAACGCGTCTTATAAACTTCGAGAGCGGGCGAGGGCTAGCGTCCCGAGTCGGTTGCGCTCTGTGTATCAGTTGCGGCTGCGCGGGCTGGCATTTGACAAGAGGAGTGGGGGCGGTAGCGAGTGACGTGAGGCCGTGCGTGGCCGCACATAGCAGCAATAGCTTTGGGCTTCGTGCAATATATATCAACGTCCTTCGAGCAGTCACCAAGCATGAGAAATTCTGACGCTTAGCACACAGCAAAACTCGCTCTGAAAGCACACTTCCGGGTGCCCCAGTGCTGGGAGCCGTTGTCGATAAAAACGTTGGAAAAGGCGGCCATGACAGGCTACAGGACCCTGTTAAACACTGAAAATGATAAGCATTAAGATTTTTGAACTATAGGCTGAAATGTGCATTCCTTGCTGAAAAATAGGCAAATTTAGCAATAATATTAATTTATAACGTAAAAGCAGAGGCAGCATTAAAGAATAACAATAGGTAGGAAATTAGAAATAGATTCATAATTAATTGTTTATATTTATTAACAATAATATCGTCAAAAGTAACCTTTTTCGTGTAAAGGGCGTAATTTAGGCCAAAACGACTGTCTGTATTAAAAATCTTATTTCATCATTGATAACCTGCCAAAATATAGAAGTGATTTCATACAAAATACTTTAATATAGCAACAGATTTATATTTTTACACGATCAGAAAGCAAATATACTTGATTTGACTCGTGTGACCTGTGGAAGAATATAAATACTTGCCTGCCAACTTGGCTTAGACAGGCTGGTTTGGGCAATATTCGTGAGCAGTCTCTGTGTGAGTTAGATAGGAGATGGGTTAAAGTATTGAGATTTTCGTAAGTGCAAGTTGTGGACATAGAAGATTTTCTCACGTCTCGCCAGTGAACATTCAAGATAACTCTGCATAGATTTTACGAAATGTTTGTTTGTACTCTTGGTTTCCGATCACTGAATTCTTCTGTAAGATTAACTCCAGTTTGTTCCAGTTCCTTTTTAATCCTTGCGTATACTTCATGTTGTACCTCTTGCTATGTTTCTATGAGTTTTTGCTAGCTATTATTGTAATTTTTTTATTCATTTTTGTAGAAAAAGGAGCAAGATTAGGGTTTAACAAACCGTCAACGATAAGGTCCTGAGAGGTGGAGTGCCGAAAAATGGGCAAGAAATTTGGCATTGTGCCTTTGAAAGGAACCGTTCGGGGATATACCTTAAAGGATTGAGAGAAACGAAGAAATCCCGAAATATAAATAATCGGATGGGCATTTAAACGGCTGTCCTCCCTATTGAATTTTACTTTCTATTCATGAATTCCCGATACATTTCACTTTTTAACTCTATCTCGTCCTGAAACATTTTTTCTTATGCTTCATACTGTATCTGATACATCACTTTGTCATTCATACAGTTTTTGTTTGGTCTCATGAGTAGCATTCAACAATGTTCCGAAACTCGCACGATTCGACACCGAGGTATCAACTAGTGTTTTGAAATTTACCACTGGACTTTCTTCTTCACTGCTAATGCTGACCTTTGAAAATTGCAGTCTTATTTCGTCGTCAGTCTCACTCAATATATTTTGTGACTCTACCTGCCAATGAACTACTTCTGCGGCTTTGTACGTCAGGTATCATATTCATGAGTAATAGTCTGTTGTTAAATTCTCAGAACGCTGCGAAATGTTTATTGTCTCTCTGTCTTTGCCAGAACATTCATTGTTAACTTTCTTCTGCTCTGCGTGCCATTCTACATTCACTTGTCTCCTACATCAGACTAACATCATTTTCATAAAGGGATCCGCTACGCATATGCCGTGGACATACCTTTCCCTGCGACTCTCGGACATCGACTGGTTCCGAACATTTCCAGTAACTGGAGTCCTCTTCCACGATGGCCACTGGCTGGATGGGTCATTAATAGCGGGCGTTTGACTTAAGCATAATGAGACGCATAGTGGGCCAGCTCATCTCAAAATAGAACAGAAAAAAATGTGAGTCCCGAGTTTAGTCCAGCGAAACCTTACGTACATTGAATTATTGCATACCTACCCCCTGCTGTGGTGTCATTTCAGTCTCAAGTCGATACGGTATGTGCCGTGACAGTTGACGGTCAACACTGAATCGGACAACGACACATTTTCTCATATACTGTTTGTATGGGCTGTTTAATATTTGATACCGATACTGCGTAGTTATCTACATCTGCATCTATATCTGCATTTATACTCCCCAAGCCACCCAACGGTGTGTAGCGGAGGGCACTTTACGTGCCACTGTCATTACCTCACTTTCCTGTTCCAGTCGCGTATGGTTCGCGGGAAGAACGACTGTCTGAAAGCCTCCGTGCGCGCTCGAATCTCTCTAATTTTACATTCGTGATCTCCTCGGGAGGTATTAGTAGGGGGAAGCAATATATTCGATACCTCATCCAGAAACGCACCCTCTCGAAACCTGGCGAGCAAGCTACACCGCGATACAGAGCGCCTCTTTAGCAGAGTCTGCCACTTGAGTTTGCTGAACATCTCCGTAACGCTACCACGGTTACCAAATAACCCTGTGAGGAAACGCGCCGCTCTTCTTTGGATCTTCTCTATCTCCTCCGTCGACCCGATCTGGTACGGATCCCACACTGATGAGCAATACTCAAGTATAGGTCGAACGAGTGTTTTGTAAGCCACCTCCTTCGTTGATGGACTACATTTTCTAAGGACTCTCCCAATGAATGTCAACCTGATACCCGCCTTACCAACAATTAATTTTATATGATGATTCCACTTCAAATCGTTCCGTACGCATACTCCCAGATATTTTACAAAAGTAACTGCTACCAGTGTTTGTTCCGCTATCATATAATCATACAATAAAGGATCCTTCTTTCTATGTATTCGCAATACATTACATTTGTCTATGTTAAAGGTCAGTTGCCACTCCCTGCACCAAGTGCCTATCCGCTGCAGATCTTCCTGCATTTCGCTACAATTTTCTACTGCTGCAACTTCTCTGTATATTACAGCATCATCCGCGAAAAGCCGCATGGAATTTCCGACACTATCTACTAGGTCATTTATATATATTGTGAAAAGCAATGGTCCCGTAACACTCCCCTGTGGCACGCCAGAGGTTACTTTAACGTCTGTAGACGTCTCTCCATTGATAACAACATGCTGTGTTCTGTTTGCTAAAAACTCTTCAATCCAGACACACAGCTGGTCTGGTATTCCGTAGGCTCTTACTTTGTTTATCAGGCGACAGTGCGGAACTGTATCGAACGCCTTCCGGAAGTCAAGGAAAATAGCATCTACCTGGGAGCCTGTATCTAATATTTTCTGGGTCTCGTGGACAAATAAAGCGAGCTGGGTCTCACACGATCGCTGTTTCCGGAATTCATGTTCATTCCTACAGAGTAGGTTCTGGGTTTACAAAAACGACATGATACTCGAGCAAAAAACATGTTCTAAAGTTCTACAACAGATCGACGTCAGAGATATAGGTCTATCGTTTTGCGCATCTGCTTGACGACCCTTCTTGAAGATTGGGACTACCCGTGCTCTTTTCCAATCATTTGGAACCTTCCGTTCCTCTAGAGACTTGCGGTACATGGCTGTTAAAAGGGGGGCAAGTTCTTTCACGCACTCTGTGTAGAATCGAATTGGTATCCCGTCAGGTCCAGTGGACTTTCCTCTGTTGAGTGATTCCAGTTGCTTTCCTATTCCTTGGACACTTATTTCGATGTCAGCCATTTTTTCGTTCGTGCGAAGATTTAGAGAAGGAACTGCAGTGTGGTCTTCCTCTGTGAAACAGCTTTGGAAAAAGGTGTTTAGTATTTCAGCTCTACGCGTGTCATCCTCTGTTTGAATGCCATCATCATGCCAGAGTGTCTGAATATGCTGTTTCGAGCCACTTACTGATTTAACGTAAGACCAGAACTTCCTAGGATTTTTTGTCAAGTCGGTACATAGAATTATACTTTCGAATTCACTGAACGCTTCACGCATAGCCCTCGTTACGCTAACTTTGACATCGTTCAGCTTCTATTTGTCTGAGAGGTTTTGGCTGCGTTTAAACTTGAAGTGAAGCTCTCTTTGCCTTCGCAGTAGTTTCCTAACTTTGTTGTTGAACCACGGTGGGTTTTTCCCGTTCCTCACAGTTTTATTCGGCACGTACCTGTCTAAAACGCATATTACGATTGCCTTGAACTTTTTCCATAAACACTCAAATTGTCAGTGTCGGAACAGAAATTTTCGTTTTGATCTGTTAGGTAGTCTGAAATCTGCCTTCTATTACTCTTGCTAAACAGATAAACCTTCCTCCCTTTTTTTATATTCCTATTAACTTCCATATTCAGGGATGCTGCAACGGCCTTATGATCACTGATTCCCTGTTCTGCACTTACAGAGTCGAGAAGTTCGGGTCTGTTTGTTATCAGTAGGTCCAAGATGTTATCTCCACGAGTCGGTTCTCTGTTTAATTGCTCGAGGTAATTATCAGGATAAAATAAGATGGGTAGCACTACAGAAGGTGAGTTTGTGGATTTATGACCGTTGTAATGACGTATATCAACTTAAAATTAAAGTACAGCCGATATTATCCGGAATTCTTGGCTACAAAATTTCCTCTGCGTGGTTCGATTTTTGTAAATGGCTTTCCTAATACATTAATAGCATAGTCAGTGAACTCAAATGTATTTGCCTGCGCATATTTGTACGTTTTTAGTGGACGGTCATATTTCTACTGCGCGGCAATGCCACATGGTAGAAATTGGTCCCTTTTATTACAGTTATCTCATAAACTGTTAGCAGCATGAAAAATGTCATTAGAGTTTTCTGTAGAATTCTTGGCGAGCTATTCGGAACTGCAATCATAATTTTTTTCAAAAATTGGCAAATAATTTTTTAAAAAATTAAAATTTCTTCGAGTAATACGAGAAGTATTGTTTTTTCTCAAATGGTGCCGAACTACTCAAATTTTATACAGAGATATCTAGAAGTAAAACATATCAATCAATTATTATGAAAAAAATGTATATTTTTCGAAAGACGGGTATCAACATCACAGGACTCAACAATATTCAGCAATAATTCCCGACGCCGATATCAGTCCTCATAGTTTTCATGCACTGATATGCTATAATCAAAGCTGCTCCGTTACCGATTGGCAGGCTATCTGAAGAAGCACAGGAAGCTTGGAATAAAAAGTCCCATCGTTATCAAGGCGATTTTACACATCAGTATTCCCGCGAGCAAGCGATCTATGTCGTATTTATCGGCTTCTCTCATCTTCGGATATATCTATCTCAGGAGTCCAGAAGGAGATAGACAAATGACACCTGTGGTAAAAGATTTACTTTTCGAACCATCTCCCAGTGTACAATCCGACAGCGATCATTCTGAAAGTAATAATGACACAAGCGACGAATGTGACTATGATTTCGATTAAGAAGTGTAAAATACTGAATAAAACATTTCATTACGGCAATTTCAGCTTATTTGTTATCAGCGACCTCACAAAACTTTACACTCGAAGGTTTACTCGAATACGCTAAATTTTTAATCCGCCAAATTGAATCTGCCATTTTCAGTTTTATAATTCCGACATCTGATTCCTAATCAGCGACCCAAACAATCAAAAAAAAATGTTTTGTAGGATTTCATATTCATGTCCAGATTTTAAAGCGAGTTGGCCCTCTGTGCGGTGCCACAATTCGGGGATTTAACTGATTCGTTTCGAATTAATACACATTTGCGAATTATCGCTGGTATATATTATGTTCACAGACGTAGGTTTCGTTTATGTTACGTCAAATTTCACTTACCTTCAAGTCTATATAGCACCATGCACAGGAAACTGGAGACTGCTGGGGTTAATACGGTCCCGATATTGCACGGATAACCTGAATACACTGATAATCCAAAATTTACTGCTATTTTTTGTATTTAAAAACACGCTGCATGTAACATTTGAAACTTTACTGCAGTGCTGTTCCGTATTATTTATTAGTAACTAACAATTTGGTAATAAAATTGCACTTAAATTCCAATGTACTGTATTTTGTATTGCTGGTTTTCAGTTCACTTTCTTAGCTGCTCAAATTCCAGTTCATAGGCGTCGCTACTTAACAACTCTAGCATGTTTTCGTCATCTACGCTTTCACAAACAGGAATCTGTTTTCTAAGCAAAAATATTTGGTCTAATTATAACAGAGAACATCAGGCCTCTTTTTATCCGCAAGTAGCCTAATTATACACGGATACTCCGCACCCGGGAAATCGAGAGTTCGCTGTACTCTTATCTTGTGATGATTCAGTGACTTTTTTTAAGATTACACGATATCTGAATCATATTAAGCTCGAATTTTCAACTCACTGCTACGTGATATTTCTAAAGAGATATGAATCACCTAATTCTTGACCATTCTGCGACCCACGATCTTTTTCGTCTGACCTCTCCTCCACTGTTTAAACCGCACCGATTTTAGTTACAGCTGACGAGTTTCTGATACAAGAAGTAATAAATTGAAAGGGGCCTGTAGCCACCTTTCATCAGTCCGGTAGCCCATTTTCACTAGTATTTCTCTTTCTTTCCTTGTTTATCTTTTCTCATAACTCATAGTGGTGTGATTGAATGAATGTCGTTGTGTGTCACGTTGCTAGACGGTGGCGTAGTCTGCTGCAGAGAGTCTGCGATAGTCATACAGATTCAGCAGCAGTTGTACAGAATAGCCAACTCTCGTAGTGGTCAAGTAGGCAAAGAGGTTTGCGCTACTTGTGAGAAATCCACCTGCGTTAAGTTGGTGGCGGAAATGGCATCTTTGGGCTTTCCGGCCCACGCGGAGCGTGGAGGAGGCTGGAGTCGTAGAAGCGTGGCAGTCTGCCGCCGGTACGGGAAGCGTCCACAGCTGTGCTCCAGTCGAAGAAGGGTGAGTTAGACTGACCGCGTGGCACGCTGTTACTTGGCGAGAGGAGATCTGTTAGCTTTTGGACTCGCTTTTCAAATCTGAAAGATTGCTTTGCTTGTCGCAGCAAGGAATATAAAACTTTGGCAGATTTTTCTTTTAGTAAATTTCTGTAGCAGACTTGGATCCGCCGGAAGAGCACCACACAAAGGTGTCGATAAGAAGTGAGCACACGCTTCTTTATGAATGTCTGTTTGCCTTCAGCTGTGCCTGTATAAGCTTTCATCTTTCTAAATATTTATAGCTTTGCCTTCTCGTAAATTTTCCTTGCTTTATGTGTCTTTCGTCCGTGGGGAGCTAACCACGTGGTAGAACATTATAGTTTGTTGGGCTACCGCCATCACTAACTGTTCGATCGCATGTTTGTTTTAGATAATGTTAACATGATTGGGTGATGTGATATTGTTGCAATTTGGGCACTATACCTAGAAATTGTGTCTCCATAAACCACGTGGGCACGCGGGTGTACTGCGAAACGTGTACCGTTTCACGAGTTACTGCGATCAGTTATCAGGCAACAGCAGTTGTATGAATGATTCACACCAATGATTTTAGGTGTAGATTATAGCGGTGAACGTATCGACGCTCTTCTTCAATGTTATCAGGAATTGTGTACATGCTTCACATCCATGTCTTACAAATACATGATTTTATCCACAATTTCCTCTTGTATTCCGAGGTTACGTTTTTGCACCTAAGCCACGGGGAATACTATTAATTACATCGTATCCCCTATGAGCGACATCACAACGTATGCATTTTTGTGAGTTTTTGGTCTGTGATCAAATTAATTTATTTTCCGACTCGACCAAACTTTTGATTAGTTGTATGGTTACAGTCGGTGGCGACCCTAATCTTCTCACGATAATTTCATAAGCAATAAGTATTTCCATTCCCAATAATAATGTAATAACCCGTAGTAACAGGTTAGTTACAAAAATTTCTTCTGCTTTTGACATACCCCCGATAGTTAACAATATATTAATAATATAACTTTCCTCCTTCTTCTTCTTCTGCTTGGTTAGGACCCTTCAGGATCACTTGTGGCTTGCTCTGCACGTCTTCTTTCTTCCCAATACCTCTTCATTCTCTCTTCTTCTGTTAAGACAACTTTGGTTTTGATGTCCGGCCGCCTGTGACCATCCACCAACCATTTATACTTCTCCCTGTCCTGTACTACTGCCTGCAGATTCCTTTCTTTTATTCCCAAAGCCTTCCAGTCATCCCTGACTTCCTTCACCCAGTTGTTTCCAGTCCGGCATGTTGCACTCCATATCTTCTTAGTCAACCTCTCCTCGTTCATCCTCGTGATGTGCCCAACAAATCGTAACCTCCTCTCCCGTATCTCGCTCATATGGGTTCAATATTTTCATACAGTTCCTGTCTTGTTCTGTGTATCCAGATATCCTCATGTTGTTTTGGCGTCCCATACGTCTCTCAAGATTTTCCGCTCCTCCTTCAACTGTATACAAGCTCTCTTGCCGAGTGTGATCTGCCGGCCGGAGTGGCCGAGCGGTTAAAGGCGCTACAGTCTGGAACCGCACGATCGCAACGGTCGCAGGTTTGAATCCTGCCTCGGGCATGGATGTGTGTGATGTCCTTATGTTAGTTAGGTTTAAGTAGTTCTAAGTTCTAGGGGACTTATGACCACAGCAGTTGAGTCCCATAGTGCTCAGAGCCATTTGAACCATTTTTCGAGTGTGATCTTTTCTGATACATACAGAGCAGCATTTATTGTAGTTGCTGTGTAATGTCGCACTGTGGCATTCTGTGACAGATATTTCTTCCCATAAGTTGTTTTCACCGTATACCGAAGCCTCTGCAAAAGCTGTGCCTATCTACTGCGCTACTGTTGCTCTGTATGCCACCAGTTATCGTCTCCCCCAAATAACAAAAACTGTTGACTTTCTCAACCACTTGGCCATCTATCTTCCAGTCAGAATCAGTGTTCAACGTCTTGATCATCTTATATACAATCTTTTCTGCTGTTTTAGCTAGATTTTTAGTGCTGTCTTTGCCTCTTCTTCTGTCTCTTTTAAGAGTGCCATGTCATCTGCGAATGCCAGGCAGTCCACTGTTTCATTATGTTTGATCTTGTACTCTGTTTGCACACCTTTGATCTTCCTGTAATTATTTAGTTGTCTCCACTGTCACACTACTTCGTCCGAAACAGGTTAAATGAAACTGGTGACAGTCCGTCCCCTTGCCGGACTCCTGTTTTTATTTCGAAGCTGTCTGACAGCGTACTGCGCTGCCTGATCCCGGCAGTTGTGTCGCTTAACGTTTACTTTATTAATGCATGTGTTGTAGCATACAGTTGTAACGCCGGAAATGCGTATCCTCCTATTTCCATCTATTGTACTATTTTTTTTTCCTTGTTTTGTTACCTCAAGATATGACATTTCTGTCTCTTTATATATTGTAATTGTTTTACTGTTTGTATATGTATATATATATATTTATGCATTTATGTCGATGTATAATTGGTTTGTTTCGTAAATATTATTTGTATTTTTACGCTGGGTCTTGCCTAGGGAAAACTGCTATCGAACGATTACATCGATAGGTCGTGTGAAGAATCAAAGTGTGTAGGATCTTTGGTAGTGTTAACTCTGCCGCGTGGAGCGCGGGCAGAGCAGTGAGAGTCTGGCTGGAGTAGCGAGTGGAGCAGATGTTGTGTGACGCTCCCGCGAGTTGCCGCGCTTTCGGGGTTTGGCAGCATGTAATTGCGCTCGACTCGCGATGATAGTTTCTGACATGGTGTCGCGGACGGGAAGCATTAGCTGGCGCACATCAAGAGCCCGTTTCGCCTGGTGACCGTGTCGAGAAGAAGGCGCGCCAACATCCAGCTTCTGCAACAGCGACGGCCGACAATGAGTGACTGTCGCCACCTCCTCGATCGACGGCTTCAAACCTTCAATCAACCAACAAGGAAGACTAAAAGCACGTAAAGTTTCAGAACTGTATGGCAGACCTCAGCTTTTCAAATTGTTCCATTTGCCTCGCAAAATTACAGCAACTTAGCACGTACCTTTGTTGCTCATTGTCCCAATTGCATTGCCAAGCAGGGTCCCTTCCTTTTCCGAAATGAACCCGAGTGTCGTTGAAATTCAAACGCCAGCATTAAAATAATATAATTAGATTTCACTGCTTTAATTTCAAAGTTCAACTTAAGCATTAGCTGGCTACAATAGTTAGATTACACAAGCACAAATTAAGAGTGCGAGTTTTGTTACCGTATTTTAGTTACCTGTGACTGCAGCTCAGCTTGGTACGTACTAAATTTTACTATTGTTAATTGTTCAGAATCATTTAATTCAAGTTCAAAGTTAAATCTCTTGTTTCTAAATTGCGTAGAGTCAAGTTGCTTTTGAAATGATTGTTGAGGTAGTCCAAGACTAACCGTATTTTACTGGATTTCGATGTGCTTCAGAAAGAAAGCTCACTATTAACTTCAGTCACTAAATTAACTTTCGATTTTCCGGTTTTATTAATTATTTTGCTAAATTAAGTCAGAGTGTAGCGAAATTTATTACTTCTGACAAACTTTCAGATTTCACACTACACGTGTCAACCTTCAGTTGCCACGCTTCTAGTGTTAATTATATGTGTAATAACCTTTCTTTTTCAGTTACTATAGTAATTGTCCTTAGGACTGGCGACCGTGATTTCCCCCAAATCTCAAATATCTAATTACCGCTAGTTAATTGTTAACGTACCGGCCGCACATTTACTTTCTTTATTAACTTTACCCCTTTTCAAAATTAATTTCCACCAGTTTCATTTGCATTTTTCCTTTCATTTAGATGTAACCCTTTCCTCCCTCTTTACCGATAGATTAACTTCGGTGACGATTGCTTTTCCCAAATTTCCATTAGGTACACGCGGTTTAATTTTTCACTGTCATTAAGGTCGATAAGTGAGGGGGAGGTTACACGTGGCGACCTGGTGACAGGACAATCTTCAGATTTGAGGTTGTTCTGGACACGAATTTTCTTTGGTGCAAATGTCGTAACAAAGTACTGGTTACGTACAGGCCGTTACGTCAGCGAGAATAAGTAGTGGGAGTAATCCTAATTACATTTAAGATTTGTCATTTATATTGAAAATTATTAAAATGAGTGAAGGCAACAATTACCAAAATTTGGTAGACTTGGATACGGAACAATCGGTCGAACAGTGGGAAACGCGCAGGGCGGTTCCCATTGTTCAGGGGCAGGCGGCTAGCATGAAAGACGCGGCCGCCGAAACGCAACAAAGAGCAGAAATGGAATTCCAAACTTTAGAAAATGTTTCGGAATCGGAAGCGAAAATAAAATCTGTACCCCTTGATGATGAATACGGGGGAACATGTATAGAGGAACCAGCTACGGAAGTAAAACCGGTAGTCTCCGGGAATTTAACTGATTTATTGAATGTTTTGATTAATGAAATCAAGAGTCAATCGGCAGAAATTATAGCTCTGTCTGCTAAGCAAGAAGCTCAGTCTGAAAAATTTGAACGAATGCTAGACAATCAGAACAAAGCTATTAACGTTGTTAACAACAATGTTGGAGTTGTTAACACAAAAGTTGATAAAATCAAAGAAGATATTGTTGTAATTAATACCGAAATCGGTAATCTTAAACAGGAAATGATAGGCGTTCAGGCGGAAATTGCGAGCATAAATACTCGTTTTTATTCCGAAATTAGCAGAATCGAGAAAAGTGTAGGGGAATCAGTTGCTCCGATCATCGAGAAAAAGGTGACGGAACAAATTCAATTAGTGAAAAAAGAGGATCAAAAGAAGGTGGAAACTTTAAAGGCTTTAGTATCCGAAGTAGATACCAAAGTGACGAAGCAGGCTAATACCTGCGAAGAGAAAAAAAGGGAAGTAGAAACGCTTGCGACAACCATTTGCCAAGTAATTACGAGAGTGTCGGAATTAGAAAAGAAACTTGACGAAAAACAGAGCTTTGTGCCAATCTATGCACATAGTTTGGAATTGTTGACGAAAGAGGAGCGGTTCGACCCCTTGAAAAAAGGCGGTATACACGCGACGGATTTCATTAAGAACTGTGAAAGAGTTTTACCCAGATCATGGACTAATGAGAGAAAAATTGATGCGGTTATTGATGTGTTGGCTGGTGATGCCAAGCGTTGGGGCCTAAACCTCAACATTACGAACCTGACTTTTGACGAGTTTAAAAATTTGTTTCTGGCTGAATACTGGTCAGAGCAAAAACAGCAAAGTGTCTGGCGCGAATTTGTCGTATCGAGGCCTTTCGATGCGAATTCGCGCGGCTCGATGAAGGAGTTTTGTGAGGGCTGGATCCGCAAGTTGGAATATTTGCGTGATCGCCGCACGGAATCCGAAATAGTCTGGGAACTCTACAAAAAGCTTCCAGATGATACAAAACGCTACGTAGGAAGCAATTACAGGACAATAAATGATTTCCTGGAAAGAGTGGAGGACGAGGACAATTGGCGCAATAATCGCGACAGTGGTAGAGGCCGTGGTAACAACAACGGGTACCACAGCAACCACAACAACGATAACCATGGGAATAATGCATACCGCAACCATGGCAGCTATAACAATAATGGTTCGGACCGTAATAACAATCGGTACAATGCAAATAATAACAGGAATAACGGAAACCAGTATCATACTAGCGTGATACGGGCTTCGCGCAATAGTAATAACGTCAGAGGATGTGATAAGCCGCCTCAGCAGCATCCGGAGAGCGTATCTGCTGGGACGAGACAGGGAAACCATTAGCCGCGCCGGTGAGGGGCCGACCGGGCGTGGAGAAATTTTGGCGGCCCAATAACAGTAGAAAACCGAGGTGTCGTCGTTATGGAAATTCCGTATGGAATAATCAACGGCGGGAGAGTGTGCCAGTATTAGGAGAAAGGAGTGCGCCCACAAGTAGTAGATCAGCTGTAGACACGGCAGTAGAAAATACATTCACTGTCAGTGAGAACAACTTAAGCAGTGTTCCGGAAATCGATTATAAAGTGGCAGCTGTAACACCCACAGTGGAACTGGAGATTGAGTTTAAGAATGATTCGCAAGTGTTGAAAGAAGATCAGATGTCGGATAAAACGTCCGTCATCGAGCGAGGGGATGCAGAGAGGGATGAGGTCTGGTTAAGGCAGTTCGGTCGCTTATACGACGAACTAAGAGATCATAGGGGCCTGTACGGGAGGAGTGTTTATAGGGAGCGCGGGCAGGATTTGCCGCGTCTCGTCCCACAGGAAGATAGTATTTGTGAAGTGATGGAAAGTTCTGGCCCTAACCGGCAGACTTTACCAGAAATAGTTGATGTTAATGGGGAGCACGAGCAAGATTCGTCGTGTTTCGTCCCGCAGGAGTTAGATGTTGAAGTAGTAACGGAAAGTTCTGGCCCTAACCGGCAGACCTTACCGAAAGTTTCAGTGGTAGAAGTAACCGACCCATCCGACGCAAACCTCCAGTTTAAACATTGCGAGAGTATTAAGGAGAAAGATTGCGAAAATTTTAGTGATAGCCGGACACGATTGGTAGAAAAGCACATAGATTTCAGCGTGTATGAGGTTAGAGCTGACGTTATGCGGTCAGACGGTAGCAGTGTGGGTTGCGCAGATCCAGAGGAAGTAATTTCAGATGCGACTGGGCACATTCCTCCAGGTAGATTGGCGGATGAGATTAATCTGACCAAAGTGGAATCAACGAAGGTGACGATTAATGAATTGATAGCAAAGCAACACTCACTAGTTGACGAGTTAGAGGAAAAGGTTTCGGTATTGGAGGCGAAGCTAGAGACTAAGCCTCAGGACAAACGTGTTGAAATTAAAACTGTATGTGAACAGAGGCTGAAAAAGCCGCCAGATAAGCCGGATTTAGGATCAAAGCCGGATGGTTTTTTCTGGAATGACCTGGATATAGACGAGGATTTACTGTGGGAAAATAAAGAAACAGTCGAGGACAAGTGTAGACAGATAGTAGTGTCTGTTAATATGCACGACCTACAACTAAACGTGTTGATTGACACCGGTGCAGAATTGAGTGCTGTATCTGGGAAAATATTTGAGTTACTGAAAGACAGACCTGGCATCGTAGTTATGCCAGTAACAGGAGTGAAAATTATCGGTGCTACTGGGAAGGCCAGTAAACCGGTCACAAAACAGATTTTTGTCAACTTCGAGATATGTGGGGCACGATTTGAACAAGAGTTTGTCGTCGTGCCAGACTTAACTACGGAAGTAATTATCGGGTTAGATTGGCTGTTAAAGTACCGTGCAGTGATTAACTGCGAAAGCAAAACGTTGACATGTACGTCCCAAGATAAAACAATAGTAGTTAGTTTTGACGAGGCAGGAGACGGTGTGCATAGGCAATACCAGCCTATACACATTGTTAACTGGCCGAATGGTATTGACGTAGGTATGAATTTGAACTACTGTAATGTGAGGAATCTCGGCATTGACAATAGTGTAGAAAGTGAATTGGAAAGTATTGTAGACGGTGTGTCAAACGTAACACACGAACAAAGACGAGGCCTGTATGAAGTAATAATGAGGAATAAGAGTGTGTTTTCAGACAAACCGGGTCTTGTGGAAGGATATAAATGCAAGTTGCATGTAATTCCGCACGAACCATTCTTCGTGAGACCGTATGCTATACCGCTGTCCAAAAAGGAAGCAGTGCAACGGGAGATAGATAAGATGATCGAATGGGGAGTGATTGAAAGAAGTACAAGTCCATACAATAACGGTTTGGTCATTGTAGCAAAACGGGATGGTAGTGTGCGTATTGTGATTGACGCACGCACGTTGAATAGGGTCGTTCAACGTGAAACAGACAGACCAGAGAGTATGGAGGAGATTTTGCAACGTTTTCATGACGTTAAGTTCATGACTAGCCTCGATCTGACAGCTAGTTACTGGCAAATAGAACTCGAAGAAGAATCTAGGCCATACACCGCCTTCTTGTTTGCGGGCAGGTGTTATCAGTATAGAGTACTGCCGTTTGGACTTAATATATCTGTGTCCGTATTCATCAGGGCCCTAGATAAAGTGCTAGGACCGGCTTTGAGTTCAAGATTAACTGTATATGTTGACGACCTATTGTTGGCCAATGCCACTTGGCATGACCATTGTGACCTGTTAGATGAAGTTTTTAGAGCATTGCGCCGTGGCGGAATGACTCTAAAGCTAAAGAAATGCGAATTTGTGAAGCAGGAACTGAAATTTTTAGGGCATGTAATTACCACTGCTGGTATTACGAAAGACCCAGAGAAACTAGAGGCAATAAAGAATTGTCCTCCACCCAAGTCTAGGAAACAGTTAAAAAGTTTTCTAGGGCTCACAGGATTTTACCGTAAATTTGTAAAAGGACAAGTGTTTAATGATGAAAATTTGAATAACCTCTTGCGCAAAAATGTTCCGTTTGTGTGGACTGACGGGTGTCAGACCGCTTTCGAGAGATTAAAAGACGAGTTGTTAAGATCTAACATACTATTTCACCCTGATTTATCGCTACCCTTCCATCTGGGAACGGATTCGTCGAATTACGGGGTGGGGGTAGAACTGTTCCAAGAAGTTGGTAAAGGAGAGGATAAGGAACACCGGACGATAGCGTTCGCGAGTCGAACTTTATCAAAAAGTGAGCGAAACTACACGATTTCTGAGAAAGAGTGTCTCGCTATCGTGTGGGGATTCAAGAAGTTCAAGGGTTACCTATGGGACCGTAAGGTGATTATTCATACGGACCATAAGGCGCTCACTTATCTGAAGGATTGTAAACTACTTCACGAAAGACTGACTAGGTGGTCGCTGTATTTACAGCAATTTAACTATGACATCTGTTACGTAAAAGGGACCGACAATTGCGTAGCGGATGCGCTGTCGCGGTTGCCCGAGTCTAATCAAGGTCTATTGAAAGATGAGGCAGATGGAGTGGTCAAATTGTACTATTTTAAAGAAGTTGAGGGACGTAAATTAATAATGAACATTTGTAAGAATCTACGTCGTCATCAGAACGAGGATGGTTGTTTAAATATGGTGAAAACCCGATATGATGAAAAGAGTCCAGAAGGAGAGAAATTAAGGAAGTATTACAAGATATACGATCATATCTTGTACATACGTAAGGGTGAAGATAGTAATATTTGGCGGGTATGCTGGCCCAGCAAATACGTCACGGAAATAATAGACTACTACCATTTGGCGTATGGTCACTGTGGACCAAAGAAATGTACGGAAAAGCTGAGTGAAGTAGTGCATTTCAACAACATGTTAAAACGAGTTACTGACAGAGTGAAAACTTGCGATTTATGTCAGAAGGTGAAGGTTACCAACTGTACGAGTCGTGGTCCTATGCAAAGTATAAGGCCTAACGACACCTTTGAGTTACTGTGCGTGGACTTGTACGGACCTTTGCCCAAGTCATCAGGAAACTTTGCCTACATTTTAGTAGTGCTAGAAGCTTTTTCCAAGTTCATCAAACTATACCCGATTAGGAAAGCTACAGCCAAAGCGGTCTATAGCAAGCTGGTGAACGATTATTTTGTTCATATTGGTAAGCCCAAGGCGATTCTATCAGACAATGGGGCACAATTTACTTCTAAGTTGTGGAATGAAGGCTTGGAAAGTAATGGGGTCGAGGTGATCCATATTTCAGCTTATTGTCCGGCTGGGAATCCCGCTGAGAGGTATATGCGCGAGCTAGGCCGACTGTGCCGTACCTATTGCCATCACAACCATAGGGCATGGGGCAAATATGTAGCAGTATTTGAGAGAATTATGAACACCTTGAGACATGAATCGACGGGATTTTCTCCAGAGGAAATCCTGTTGGATGACAGAAGTAAAAGTTTAGTGGAAGAGATAATCAAATTCCCTCCACGGATTGACATTAGTATTGGTGTGAAAAAAGATCGTTTGCGAGAAGTAATGAAGCTTAAAGCCGATGCTCGCATACGTCGTCATGACGCTAAAGCGCGTTTTGCTAAGTTTGCGATCGGAGACTTAGTACTTGTAAAAGCTCATGAGAAATCGAGCGAGATAGACAATGAAATCTCTAAATTTAAGTTTGTTTATAATGGACCATATAAAGTCATTGGTATACCTCACACAAATGCTTATTGCTTAGAGTATCCAAGCTCTGGAAAGCTGTTAGGTATACGAAATATAATAGATTTGAAATTGTACCAACCTAGGATCGATTAATACCACACAATGGGTAATTTGTACAATATGTAAATATAGAGTGTAAGATTTAAGGTTTGCTAGATTGCCATGATTTTGACTGACCAAGAGGACATTAAAGAAGTTGTAATTAATAAGTAATTAATTTTGACTAAATGATTTAAGAGAGAGTGATTATTTATCAATTGAGAAATCCAAGCTGCTAATTTAAGTTTTCAGCTGAGTCACAGTAGATTAAGCAACGTAAATATGATTTTGTAACTAGCTGTAAGATTTCATGAATATGTGTTTTACTAGTCATTGCCGATGTACTTAGACGCTGTTTTAAGTTTCAGGCTAGTACATGCGTGTGATGATGGACAGTGTTGAGTTATCCACTGTGATAGTATTAAGGGACTCCTTGAGATTACTCGGGAGTGAGTTTTTCCTAAAGAATTCAGTGAAACGGACGTTCTGGAAATGCCGTTATACAGGCGAGTGAGATCAGGCGTGCCGCACAGGCGGGCGCAACAATACTGGCGAGGCGGTGCAGCTGTCGGCTCTTGTGCCGTTGTCGGCATTCTTTGTACTTGCGAGTACGGTAGGCGGAATTGTTTTTCTTCCCGGACAGATGATGTGAAAGAATTCTGCTGTCAATACTTATGTTTTTTTCGATCTACTGAATATTATTTTCTTGTTTAGCATTAAGTGGACTCTCATGGCAAGCGTATTAATTACGAAAAGGTTATATAAAATTTGTATTCTATGTAATTAATTATTAATTTGCGTATATTGATCTACCTGTTTTTATGACCATGTACTCTGATTAATTTTGTTAATAGTATTCCATTTCTTGATAGTGTTACGAATTTTGACGATTTTAGAATAGCTAAACTATTTTCTATGTTTTCTATGAATTTTAATATGTTGTCAACCTGTTTTATTTTGATCAAGATGACAGAGTGGAATAAGATTAGGAGTGTCTCCACTCAATTATTATCGTCTAAAAATTGGTTTATGGTTAATTAGGCGAATGCTAAATTTTGTTGATGTTTTGAGCATATGCATTTCCGCTGTTTCTTTTTTTGGACATTTTCTGAGTCTGTTTACGTTACACGAACATCCTCAGACAATGTGGGGCACGTGTAACGCCGGAAATGCGTATCCTCCTATTTCCATCTATTGTACTATTTTTTTTTCCTTGTTTTGTTACCTCAAGATATGACATTTCTGTCTCTTTATATATTGTAATTGTTTTACTGTTTGTATATATATATATATTTATGCATTTATGTCGATGTATAATTGGTTTGTTTCGTAAATATTATTTGTATTTTTACGCTGGGTCTTGCCTAGGGAAAACTGCTATCGAACGATTACATCGATAGGTCGTGTGAAGAATCAAAGTGTGTAGGATCTTTGGTAGTGTTAACTCTGCCGCGTGGAGCGCGGGCAGAGCAGTGAGAGTCTGGCTGGAGTAGCGAGTGGAGCAGATGTTGTGTGACGCTCCCGCGAGTTGCCGCGCTTTCGGGGTTTGGCAGCATGTAATTGCGCTCGACTCGCGATGATAGTTTCTGACATGGTGTCGCGGACGGGAAGCATTAGCTGGCGCACATCAAGAGCCCGTTTCGCCTGGTGACCGTGTCGAGAAGAAGGCGCGCCAACATCCAGCTTCTGCAACAGCGACGGCCGACAATGAGTGACTGTCGCCACCTCCTCGATCGACGGCTTCAAACCTTCAATCAACCAACAAGGAAGACTAAAAGCACGTAAAGTTTCAGAACTGTATGGCAGACCTCAGCTTTTCAAATTGTTCCATTTGCCTCGCAAAATTACAGCAACTTAGCACGTACCTTTGTTGCTCATTGTCCCAATTGCATTGCCAAGCAGGGTCCCTTCCTTTTCCGAAATGAACCCGAGTGTCGTTGAAATTCAAACGCCAGCATTAAAATAATATAATTAGATTTCACTGCTTTAATTTCAAAGTTCAACTTAAGCATTAGCTGGCTACAATAGTTAGATTACACAAGCACAAATTAAGAGTGCGAGTTTTGTTACCGTATTTTAGTTACCTGTGACTGCAGCTCAGCTTGGTACGTACTAAATTTTACTATTGTTAATTGTTCAGAATCATTTAATTCAAGTTCAAAGTTAAATCTCTTGTTTCTAAATTGCGTAGAGTCAAGTTGCTTTTGAAATGATTGTTGAGGTAGTCCAAGACTAACCGTATTTTACTGGATTTCGATGTGCTTCAGAAAGAAAGCTCACTATTAACTTCAGTCACTAAATTAACTTTCGATTTTCCGGTTTTATTAATTATTTTGCTAAATTAAGTCAGAGTGTAGCGAAATTTATTACTTCTGACAAACTTTCAGATTTCACACTACACGTGTCAACCTTCAGTTGCCACGCTTCTAGTGTTAATTATATGTGTAATAACCTTTCTTTTTCAGTTACTATAGTAATTGTCCTTAGGACTGGCGACCGTGATTTCCCCCAAATCTCAAATATCTAATTACCGCTAGTTAATTGTTAACGTAACGGCCGCACATTTACTTTCTTTATTAACTTTACCCCTTTTCAAAATTAATTTCCACCAGTTTCATTTGCATTTTTCCTTTCATTTAGATGTAACCCTTTCCTCCCTCTTTACCGATAGATTAACTTCGGTGACGATTGCTTTTCCCAAATTTCCATTAGGTACACGCGGTTTAATTTTTCACTGTCATTAAGGTCGATAAGTGAGGGGGAGGTTACACAGTCCTCTAACACATCGGGCAGGGTACTCCTGTCAACTGAATAGTAGGCCTTTTGGAAGTCCCCAAATGTCACTATTGTCTCTTTTCCTTTCCTGTGTCTATTTTCCTCTTTATTTCAAATATCTGCTCCGCACGGTTGCTCCCTTTTTTAAAGCCACACTGGTACTCTCCTATTGTCGGCCCCACGGCCGACTTCCTTCCCCATCCGTCCCTAATCCGATGAGACCGATGACCTCGCAGTCTGGTCTTCTCCCCCAAAACCAACCAACCTATTGTCGGCCCCAGTTGTTCTTCAACCCTGCTCGGCAAAACCTGTTTAAGAGGGAGATGCCCCTCTAGGTATCAAGTACTTCCCCTTTCTTGTGTAGTGGTATCATAATGTCTTCTTTCCAGTCCAGATATCCATTATTATATTGTACATACTTCTTTCTATTTCAGACCCACCCCACTTGAAATCTTCAGCACAGATACCATCATTGCCTGATGCCTTTTTGTTTTTGAGATTTTTAATTACCTCTGCTACTTCTGCTCTGTAGGGTGCATTGTCTAGAATATCCTGACTTTCGTCCCTAGAGTGAAAGTATGTACATTTTACTGACGGTGCTTCTGCATTCAGCAAATCCCTAAAATACCTAGCCATTTCCTCGCACACACCTTTTTTGCCAATTTTTATTGTGCCATCTTGTCCTATTACGAAGAATTATTTTGCCTCGAAGCCTTTAATTCTGCTCTTCACTTCTCTGAAAAAGACTCATGAGTTGTGTTTCTTGAAGGCTGTGTTTGCTTCTTCGAGTTTCTGTTTCCATCTACTTCTCTTATAACTTTTAATAATATAATTAATAACATTAATAAGAAGGATAACAAACAATTTTAATTGTCTTTGTGTAAAAAAGTAATTTGTCTCCTTGTATCTGTAGATATCAATGATAATAATACTCACAGTAGAGCTCCTTTTCAAGTAGGTATATTATTTTCAAGCATTTGCAGAGTGTTTCCGCATTAGCGAAATACTTCATCATTTGCTCAACTGCCCTGATAAGCCTAATTCTTCATAGCATTCTTCCTAGCATACTCTCGACACACGGTCTTCTACCATAAACGATTATTTAACTGTCGTAAGCACTACGGTGCAACATTCTGCAATCTCTTTGACGTTTTACCTTATCTCGCTGTTCTATTTAAGTAGTCGGTCATATCAGGCAGCATCATTCTGGGGGCTATAACGGCTGGAGAAATCAGTGAGTGTGTTCTCTAGAATCTTTGACATTCCATTAGAGCGTTTCCCTTTTAAATTTAACATTTGAGTCGTGTGGTCAGAGATTACATCCGTACATAACCTTCGGTCAGATGATCACGATTAACGAGATACAAGGAATACTCTGACCTGTGGAAATATGTCAACACTCGCTTCACTGATATTTGAAAGTAAGGAAAATTTCAGGACGTCTAGACTGGGCGTCAAACTCTGATACTGAGTAACACGATTCCCACGTTATGGCTTTATTCCAACTTTCATGAATTTCCATACTGTTAAACTGTCCAAAACAAAAAGTTTGACGAGACAATGGAAATCCAGTGAGAGATATAACACAGCTACACCAAGAAGGTATATAAAAAGACCGCTGGAGATCGACTTGACACATAACTTACGTTATTGTGCAACTTGTTTAAATATAACATAAACCATTTTTCATACAACGTCTTCTCTGCAGAGGACTTCTCTCTTTAATCTGTTTCATAAATATCCTTTTTACTCACCTAACCGTCAGAGTACTTAGACCAAATGAACGACAACCTAGCTCCATGGTGAATCAGTACTCCAAGCTCTCCCTAGACGTCATACGAAAATAATACTGTATGATGCCAATAAATTTATTCCATAATGTAATCACGACTGCATTGTGCGGGTCTACAGGCAAACTGCAACAGCAAAACATCTACTTTTCTGTAATGCCCAGCACTGATGATGTTAGTCAAATGGCTCTGAGCACTATGGGACTTAACATCTGAGGTCGTCAGTCCCCTAGAACTTAGAACTACTTAAACCTAAGGACATTACACACATCCATGCCCGAGGAAGGATTCGAACCTGCGACCGTAGCAGTCGCGCGGTTCCAGACTGCAGCGTCTAGAGCCGCTCGGCCACTTCGGCCGGCGATGATGTTAGTCAGACGAATGATATAATATCTTCAGTCTACCAACAATGTTATATTATGTTGAGCAACTTGATACAGCTTCACTGAAAATATTCAGTAGGCTCAATAACTGAAAAGACACAATTTAATTGAACGGTGGAAAGCTTTTGGTCTAAGTATCTATCATAGAATTTTGTGCTAATAACTTTAAAAGAAATATTCCTTTTAAGAAACACTGAAATAAATGCTAATATCAAGAGCGCAGCTGTGTTCGTGGTGCCTGTGATTTACCCCACATCTGTGTATGTATCGTCATCGTTACAAGTACAGGCTTAATTAGGTGTCTGATAACAGCACGGTAGTGCACGGAGATTACTCTGTTAATGGGTGCGCCGGTTCAGATCGTAGAGAATTACCTGTGTCAACTGCCGTGTCAGCGCGTTATCTGCTTCAACAACCCGCCATCAAACCCCACGGGCCTGTCTGCTGGCAAGCGCCTGTTTACAGTTACCACTCCAGCACTGGACATCTGCGCGCTGTATCATATAGCTGAGGGAATCAATACTATCTCGCATAGTCATATTTATTGGTTAATAAAACTGCAGCGAGAGGAAGCCCGTCCCGTAGTTATGTGAATGCGAAGTCATGAGCGGCGAAATGTTTTTCTTTCTTTTTATTGCGATTTGGTCCCTACCATCCATTTTCGACTGCCACTGTTTATCCGAAACTCACAGAAAGTTAGCTTGGTAATTTTATGTCATGCGTGTAAGATTAGGGAAGAGTGCGGGTGGAGAGGGGGGGGGGGGAGGGGGAGCAGGGAAAGTCAAACGTTCCGTTGAATTAATTCAAGTCAGACACTTCATCAGGTAATGGTGGTAGCCGGCAGGCACTTTGGTCTGATTAATGAACTACCCTTGCATTCATGTTAAATGACTCAGAGAAACCGCAAAAACCTACATGAGGAAGACCCAGCAAAGCAGTTCATTGAGATCTGCCAACACGAAAACTTTCTTGATCCAGAATAAGGTGGATCGGTATAGAAAGATGACAACTTCCGAAACGAACCTAGTCTCTTCTGCCCAACCCTTCGCTCTGTTCTGCGCTCATAGGCAGCACACCGCGCCTGCTACACGCGGCTCTCGGGGACCACAGCGCAGCTACGAACTTGAGGATGGGCTTATAACTGTCCGAAATCAGTCGTGTGAAAACAAAGTAATTTACAACTGAAGTGGTATTTTGATCCTCTGCTATAATGCTCAGTTGCGGATGTTCTTCCAACAGCATTGTTTGGCCTAATTAAACTTTAGAATGAAAAAGAATTTTCTTTGAAAACCATTGTTTTTAAAATGATGAAAGATAATTGATGTTTAGTTTGTGTGTGTGTGTTTGTGTGTGTGTGTGTGTGTGTGTGTGTGTGTGTGTGTGTGTGTGTGTGCGCGCTACATGAATGACGAAGCAATTCCGGGTGAATACCATGTGCTACTTACAACTCAGTCACAAAAGCTAGCTACCCACACTTGTTACAAAATGTGTTTTCTCTGTACTACTGTTGTCCCTGGTGGCATTTGCCTCACCCACATCATGCATCCTCGTTAGTAATTCATCTAGTTACAATGTGTGCACTACACTTACTGTTTGTAAATCACTTGAGTACTGGACACTTTACTCCTGAAATGCCAGACGTTGCATGACTTCAGGCCGTTAACGCATTGTATCTGACCACTATAATAACAGCAATAATGATGATAATTCTGTGTACAGCACTGTAGTGTTGTGCTGCCATTTAATTCATATATCTGTTTCAAAGTAAGTAATGAATCAATTTTTGATCCATTCCAGGAACTATCTACAACTTGTAGTCATTTTCACGAGATATTTAGCGTTTGTTACGTATGTCTTACTTTTACTTTCATATATGTACAGTTTAAAGTACAAAGTATGTGTCTAATCGGTGGTCTGTGTGAGATGCCTGTGACCTGCACTCTATGGTGTCATGCATTAATGCTAACAGCTGAGGAAAGAAAGTAATTACTGATAGCTTACGTAGTCAGTACTGTATCTCACCAAATTTTTGCAATAATAATGACGTACTAAATATAATTTAGTTCAGGACTTAAACACAATCAACACTTTTGGTTTTTTACGCCTTAGAAAATCTGATTTTACCCGTCAGGGGGTAAATACCTCCAGGTTTGGAACCACTGACTATCGCGTCAGCCTTTGCGGGCCAGGCCGTCACAAAGACCTTTGTGTGGGTGGAGGCGTGGTCAGGGCGTTGCTTTGGTCCTAGAGTTGCCCCCAGCACTCATTTTAGACTCCGTCAACCTCGGGAAAGTATGACCTGTGGGCCCATCCTAGTGCATTTAGATCCGGGCTTGAAGTCGTTTCTCTTGCGTTTATATCAACCGGCCGGCCAGGGTCGCCGAGCGGTTCTTGCGCTACACTCTGGAAGCGCGCGACCGCTACGGTCGCAGGTTCGAATCCTGCCTCGGGCATGGATGTGCCTGATGTCCTTAGCTTAGTTAGGTTTAATTAGTTGTAAGATCTAGGGGACTGATGACCTCAGAAGTTAAGTCCCATACTGCTCAGAGCAATTTGAACCATTTATATCAACCATGTTACCGATTGAGCTAAGGCGGTCCCAACTCATCCTTCTAATGTCGGTATACTTTTCTTTTATTACAGCACAGCTCTTTAGGACACAGACAGTATTCATAAAAGATTATAAATAAAAGATAATCATTTTAAATAGAATACTGAGACTCCCCTGAAAACATATTCCAAGTCCTCCCACTGAAATGCATCGACAGAAGTTTTGTGAAGGCAGGACCCTTGAAAAAGATAATAATTTTAAATAGAATACTGAGACTCCCCTGAAAACATATACCAAGTTCTCCCACTGAAATGCATCGACAGAAGTTTTGTGAAGGCAGGACCCTTGAAAAAGATAATAATTTTAAATAGAATACTGAGACTCCCCTGAAAACATATACCAAGTTCTCCCACTGAAATGCATCGACAGAAGTTTTGTGAAGGCAGGACCCTTGGAAAAGATAATCATTTTAAATAGAATACTGAGACTCCCCTGAAAACATATACCAAGTTCTCCCACTGAAATGCATCAACAGAAGTTTTGTGAAGTCGGGACCCTTGGCTTATGATTAAGCTTATGAATGTTACAAATTACACAGCTAAAATGTAAAGCGCACAAATATTCATAACTGACACTTTACCACTTGTTCTAATAACCAGTTTCATACTATTACTGCAATGTGTTTGAGTAAATTTCTGTCTCTATTTGAATAGTGGCGTTTTCTATTGTTTATCAAACCGTTGCATTAGGTACAAAAAGTTAATACTTTCCGCATACTGATATTAATGATTCTTACAAACAACAATCAGTGCTAACTTGCTTACATAAGACTAAGCAGTCGTCAAAAGTCATTTCGCTGTACAATGACGTGTTTAGTGGTCTTTTCCATTGCGACTCAATTTTTTTTCCTCTAGGGTAGAGATACAAGTGCTTTCGTTACATGAAATTGAGTCGAATTTCGATTATTCCCGGTTTCCATTTCCTATGTTAGAAACGATTGAAAACTGGCTGAGGAACATGTAAGATGAAGCAGGATGACAAGACATAGTTTCTGCATTTCATGGGAAGTGCATATATGCTGATGAGCCATACATTATGACCACATGCTTAATAGCTAAGTTGTCCGTCTTTAGAACGAAATACATCACTGACTCTCCATACGGATTTGTGGAGGTATGTGGAATTAGATGTCCATGCACAAGTCATGAATTCAGTAAACAACGGGCCGCTGATTTGCGCATACGGTGATGGCGCCCGATAGCGACAGAGATGGGTTCATAGGATTTACATCAGGCGAATTTGGTCGCCGAGGCATCAACGCGAGTTCAGTATAACGCTTCTCAAACTAATGTAGCACGTTTCTGGCTCCGAGACATGGACAATTACACTGCTGAAAGATGATATCGGGGTCGGGGAAGACATCAAGCATGAAGGGATGCAGGTGATTCACAGCAGTCAGTGTGGCTTCCACTATTACCACAGGTCCCAAGGAACAGCGGGAGAATGTTTCCCATAGCATAATAAGGCTTCAACCAGCCCACGTCCGGGGCGCGCTGCACGTTTCGATGCGCCGTATACCTCAATGTCGGCGTTTGTGGAGACGAACATCGACATAGTGTAGCCAAAAAGGTGATTCACCCGAAGAAGTGACAAGTTTCCACTGACCGACGGTCGAATCCCGATGGCCCCGTGGCCACTGAAATCGTATTTGAGGATGTCGTCTGGTCAACACTGAACACGCAGGACTGATCTGCTGCTGACCTCCATGTTTGACAACGTACAATGAACGGCGCGCTCCGTAACACTTGTGCGTGCACCAGCATTGTGCTCTTTCGGCAGAGGTGGCACAGATCACCATCTATCCTACTTTACAAACCCCACGTTCTGTGAAGAGTCGTGGACGTCCAGCCATTTAGCGCCTAGTGGTAGTTTCACTGTCCTTCTACCTCTTACCGTAGATGCTCACGACATTAGCACGTGAACATTCGACCAGCTTCGCCGTTTTCGAGATATTGGTTCACAGGCTCTGCATAATAATAATCCGCCCTTTTCTCAAAGTCGTGTATCTCAATGGATTTCCCATTCGCAGCCCATATCTTCTCAGGGTGTTCCTACGTCTATGTCTGCTCCGCTTACATACTTTTACTGTGTCACGTGCCCGCAACGCTACCAGTTGGCCTCAAAGGTCGCGATGGGCAGTGGTAATAATATTTTGGCTTTTCAGTGTATAATGATGGTAGTAACATTTACTTAACTGGAGTAATGAGGGTGTCAAACTAACAATAAATAAATAATTTTCAAAAATAGTAACATAGGAGTCAGTCACTCCTTTAATCTGTTGATGGTATGTTTCTGTGCAAATAGCGCGTGGTGCCTGCCATTTTGCATTCAAAATAGGTGTTAAGCTCACCAGCTGTAAATAAGGGCACATTATGTCGCATCTTGTACGTTAAAAGTCAGTGAACTTCAAAATGTGACAACAGGTGCTCTTTGTGTGCAGAGGACTGAGGTAATTTCAAGACAAGAAGATGCCTATTTGGGGCGTAACTGCAGGAAACAGCTGTAAAACGCAGATAAGTAACGAAAATTGTTGAAAACAAAGCATTAACTTGCGCCATGAACACCGAATGAACACTAAGGTTCGCACCATCGAAGGCGAACTCCATGGACGTTACAAACCGTGTCGAGCGTTCAGCTACGTATCCTTTCTTAAGCGATGATCTAACGGAAAATGTACACATTTATTTATAAAATCATTACAGCCATATTTATTAACCTACAAATCTAAAATTTTGTATGTGCAAGAAAAAGAGCTGTGTTTTAACGAAAAGATATAATAAATATACAGAATTAATATTTTGCCAGAAATTTTGATTTTTATTTTTTCTATTGTATTTTTTATAAAAAGTCTACCTCAAATTCTAACAATGCAATTAATCTGACAATTTTATTGTAGTGTCCTGAGAAGCTTATAAGACCACTGAAGTACAGTTATTAGTTTATGGTACAAATTGTATCATTAACGGAGTTTTTAATTTTGGACATCTAAAATTAACTTTTTTTTCTACATACTATCATCTAAAAATCAAAATGTAATTGCAGAATTTCGTATTCCTTAGATCCAGGGGAACATCAACACGTTGTGAACAGTTCCTAAAAATTTTATAGCATTAGCGCATATACTTTTTGAGAAAAGGCTTCCCGTAACGTAAAAACTGTAAGACAGAGAAAATGAGGTTAAAAGATTTTCGTCTGATACTTCTACACGTAATAACCTCACCTCAGTTTTAAAATCCTTCATGCTGATACCCTTCATCCTCTAGGTTTCTCTTCTCTCGTCTTAGAATCTGCCTAGCCTGTATTTGCAGGTAAGACACTGATCTGTTAGCTTTCTTGACCTTGCTCTCGTCGATGGTGTAAAAAGCTTTTGCTGTAAAGTACCAGGATCTATGGCCAACTCTCTTCAGCACTTCAACTCTACCATTATTTCCGTTATTTAACATAAAACTGCATCATACACACATATTTTAAGTACTTCAAGTCCACAGAATGTCCTTTTTGAGCATCTAATCCAAATTAAATTATTGAGGCTTTCATTTGCATTTTGTGTCTTTCCGTGAAGACACTTCCTCAATAAATCAGGGTTTGCAAGAAACTTGAATTTGGGCTTAATTGCACTCATAACAGGTTCTGGTAATGAGTGTTTACGTGAAGACGTCTCATTTCTGTTGTTGGACTTACACCAACCATCTTTGTATTGGTGTTTTGTCAATGGATAGTTTCTGGAAAAAAATGCCCGCACAGCATGCCTCATTGCCTCTAAATGACGTGCGTTTTTCCTGATAGTTCACCTATAACTGAAGAGAATCAATTTCTTTCAGAGTAAGCTTGCCTTTTCCTCCTAGTGGTTTTCCATCCTCAAGTACCTCACCTTTCTTCTCATTCAGCAAGCGACGATTCCTACCACCAAACCTCTTTTGGATGTGGCCGGCATATTCTAACTTTTCTATTGTTGTATTGTACGGATTTTTATCTGTTGTAGTTTTGAACGAAGAGGAGTCCCCATCACCGAGGTATTTAGTATATCTAACTCCATACTAGTTCTCAGATCTGGAGAACCTCTTCACAACTACAGCAGCCTCCATGCCCGCACTTGAGCCACCATAATTTTTAGAGCATGCTACTTCATGCTTTTCTTGCCACAGTCTCTCACTGTCTTAATTGTCGGAAATTTTCCTTGTTGCACACTGGTGGCAGTATTTAGACATAATTTATACATCTAAAACTTTACCTGAGTCAATGTCAGTGAGAGATGCAACTCCATACAGAGATGTGTGACACCTTTTCATCTAGGTTCCATCTATAGACACACACAGGTCAGTAACATTTGTAGGAGATTCATTGTCCTGAATATCTACCCCAGGATCTAATTATTTTTTGTTTATTTCCACCAGTTCCTCCATTGCTTTCTTCATAGAAACTATGGCAGTATCCCATACAGCATCAGACAACACCTTATTTATTTTTTCAAACTATGCACCAGGTGGGGACATGTTCAGAAACAATACAATAAATTACCTCCTTCCCTGCCCCGTCCAAGGCATCTCAGTGCATATGCTAACCTAAAATTGCTTTCATAGGTACCAGCGTCAGTTTTTTAGAGGAGGAAAATGAAAATCAATAACCACACGAATTACAAATTAATTTAGAATTAGAAGCTTTTCCCACTCTTCTTTCTTCAACAACAATCATGCATTCTGTATTTTTGCAGCCAACGCATGGACATGAAAACTTTATAGCCTGGCAGAGAAGCTCTAAATCAATAAGTCTGAATCCATTGGAATACATATCAACATCATTCATGCACCTGCGCAGTTCTCATGTCCCAAGACCGAGCGAGGTGGCGTAGTGGTTAGCACACTGGACTCGCATTCGGGAGGACGACGGTTCAAACCCGCGTCCGGCCATCCACATTTAGGTTTTCCGTGATTTCCCTAAATCGCTTCAGGTAAATGCCGGGATGGTTCCTTTGAAAGGGCACGGCCGATTTCCTTCCCCATCCTTCCATAATATGAGCAGGTGCTCCGTCTCTAATGACCTCGTTGTCGACGTTAAACGCTAATCTCTTCCTCCCTCCTTCTGTCCCAAGTTTCGATGCTGATGTTGAAAGCTTATTGTTCTTCATTTCTGATGCTGAAAGCTTATAGTTCTTCATTTCGAGCTGCTGCCTCTTTTCTGATGGTAAACCGATTTCCGTGAAACCTCCGTTTCCTAAACACAGTTTTTCCACCACCCATTATGCATAAATCTTGACTTCCACTTAAAAGTTTGCTAATGTGTGTTAGTATTGTCAGAACGTAAATAAACCACATACAAGAAAATTTTCAGGCAAAGATATAGATGTTAGCCAGAGATATTGACGTCAGCCAAAGATATCAAAAGAAAACAGTCTTCACACTGACAAAAATTCCGCTGAAGCAAGCAGTTTCCCAAATATCAGAAAGGGTGGGAGTGGCCGCCAGCGCACAGTTAATCAGTTTAACCACTTAAAGGCATTTCTAAAGCCGCCATCACGATAACATTCACACACAGACATAGATTAAACTGTGTAGATCGAGAAAAAAATATTTTTGAAAAATCGATTTTTGGACCAAAATCCATTATATGGGTATAGAATCATCTTTGTGTCACATGTTGAGAAATGATGGAATGTGATAGCAGTCGGTGGTGCAGATTATCGTGAAACTGGCTATCCTTCAAGGCATAGCTGGAGATAGTGCGATAATATGTTTTATAGGTATTGAAAAAACAAACCTGCAGAAGCTGAATTTGTCAAGTGATTCCACGTGGTATGGACTGCCATGCCACACACTGTACAGGACGGATAGTTTGCTCTAAACGAGTATGATTTTTGTAAGCAGACCAAGAATCAAGTACAAGTAAGTTATTTTGACCATCTATTTGTCAAAAGCAGTGCTCATACTATAATTGTAGTTCTTTTACGCCCATTATCGGACTTGCAAAATTACGCACGTAAGAAAGAATCATAAGGGGGGAGCACCTCCAAATCCTCGCAGCACAGTAAATAAGTTTCCAGCCAATTTACCATCCTGATTAACTGTCAGCATAATCTGTGCCAATGCGTTAAGACATTGATGTTAGCTGATGTTGATACAGATCACTTGGCACCTCTAATTTCCAAGATGCCTTTCATGTGAATTTCTTTTTCAAATCCCGATTGGTCGTAGTTGAAAATAAATTCCTTACTTAACGACTGCACACATCTCTTTACGAGGTGTGGCTAGAAAAAAACCGGACTAGTACTGGTGAAACAATAAAACGAATGCAATAAGGCTGAAAGTCGCGTGGCCTGTCACGTGACTCTCACTCCGCCTACTGCTCGAGTTTCATCTGCCTCCTGCACTCAGTCTGCCCGTGGCGTCTGTTTTAAGTAGTTGATGTTTTGTCTGTGCGTCGGAAAATGTTGAGTGTACAGAAAGAACGGCGTGTTAACATCAAATTTTGTTTCAAACTAGGAAAATCTGCAAGTGAAACGTTTGTAATGTTACAACAAGTGTACGGCGATGATTGTTTATCGCGAACACAAGTGTTTGAGTGGTTTAAACGATTTAAAGATGCAAACATTGAAAAAATCGGTAAACTTGTTCGACAAGATCCTGTTAACTCAGACACTGCTCTGATTGTTAAACGGCGATCTTGTCGAACAAGTTTACCGATTTTTTCAATGTTTGCATCAGTTTTTGCTGACAATGGTCTGCCAGTGCGAGTGTCATCACTGGTGTCTTCGCGGCCATCTTTAAATCGTTTAAACCACTCAAACACTTGTGTTCGCGATAAACAATCATAGCCGTACACTTGTAACATTACAAACGTTTCACTTGCAGATTTTCCTAGTTTGAAACAAAATTTGATGTTAACACGCTGTTCTTTCTGTACACTCAACATTTTCCGACGCACAGACAAAACGTCAACTACTTAAAACAGACGCCACGGGCAGACTGAGTGCAGGAGGCAGATGAAACTCTAGCAGTAGGCGGAGCGAGAGTCACGTGACAGGCCACGCGACTTTCAGCCTTATTGCATTCGTTTTATTGTTTCACCAGTACTAGTCCGGTTTTTTTCTAGCCACACCTCGTATCTCATCTACAAACTTTCCGGCCGATTCCGCAGTTCTGTGGCATCCTCAAGTTGACCCTTTATTTGAAATTTCGTTGTCTTACGTCTTAAAGTTCCGTAGCACTGTTTGAAGTTCTGCAACCATCTACTGTTTCCCTTGAAATTACTGTAACGTATGTCGCGCGCAATCTGATGTGCGTAATGTAGCAGGTCACTATCACGTACATCCTGTAAATTGTATCGACCAACCTTGAAATTCGCAAACACCAATTTTTGTAATAAGTGTGCCTTGTCCTCCTTTGAATATCCGTGGTTTCTCTTATGTACTACACCGTCACGTTGCTACGGACTTATTCAAATTCTATTCGTAACTGATTTCTTATTACGCTGCGGATGATTCCCACGTACTAATTACGTTTAGTACCGGCTCCTTTGACAACGATTGTCCTTTACCATGTTTCTCTGGAGCTGGGATTTGTGGCTCAGTGTATGACAAGGATAATAAATTGCAGGGCTTAACACCTCTTTCAAAATCATTATCACTGTTTAAGGATTCATCGTCATCATTGTATTAATCAAGTACATTGTCCACACAGTCACTCGTATATGACACCACTCATTCCACTGACTCCTCTTACACAAACGCTAATGTTTCATCTGCCACTGGCCGCGCGGGGTTAACCGAGCGGTCTCAGGGGCTGCAGTCACGAACTGTGCAGCTCGTCCCGGCGGAGGTTCGAGTCCTCCCTCGGCCATGGGTGTGTGTGTTTGTCCTTAGGATAATTTAGGTTAAGTAGTGTGTAAGTTTAGGGACTGATGATCTTAGCAGGTAAGTCCCGTATAGTGTTCTAGGACGAGTCCAGCTAAAGCATGTCATACAATTAAATCAGGTTCACATGTGTGTGAATTCCTAAGGGAACAAACTGCTGATGTCATCGGTCCCTAAACTTACACGATACTTAAACTAACTTATGTTAAGAACAACACACACACCCATGCCCGAGGGAGGGCTCGAACCTGCGGCGGGAGGGGCCGTGCAGTCCGTGACATGGCACCTCAAACCTCGCGGCCACACCGCGCGGCGTCATACAGCTATGACCGCTTACATGCTAGGTCCTACCCCGGTCAACAGTTTTGCACAGACAGCGTCGTTGAGCGGAAACCTTATATACTCGAAGTGTAGGAGTTTGAGATGTCTTTCACAATAAGGTGCGATGTCGCCTCCTATGTATTGAGGACAACCTGAACACCAATTTCTACATCAGGGAGATTTTAGAACCCAAGATACTGCCGCTCTTGCAGGCAAGTCCACGTACCCTATTTCAGCAGAAGAATACCCAGCCACATACAGCAAGTAAAGTGCAAGCCTTCTTCGAAGATCGACGAGTACCAGTGCTTCCCTGGGCTGCACGTTCACCTCACATGTCGCCATTGAACATGTCTTGTGTGTGATCAGTCGGCGACTTGTTCATTTTGGTTCTCATGAAGCCTCTGTGTGTGATTTGTCAACGTAACTACAAGGGTTGCCCAGAAAGTAATGCACCGCATATTTCTTCTTCAACAAATGTTTATTGAACATAATGAGAAATACTCACACAAAAGAATGGTGTCTTATCTTCATACCCTATTTTTCCATGTAATCTCCATCTCGTTCTCTGGCCTTCCTCCAGCGCGAAAGAACGGAGTGTATGCCCTGTGGGTACCAATCCTTGTCCTGGTGGCGGAGCCAGCGCTTCACTGTGTGAATCACCTCCTCATCGTCTTTAAAATGGAAATAGGAGAAATGTCTGATGAGGAACAGCCAAACGACTGGTCCAGCAGTACTTTTTCCGATGCACTTTGCGGTTGTTGGTGGTCTCACTGAGGTAAGATGCCGCCAGATGGTGATAGCTTGCTCTGGTGTGACTCATGTTTGACACAGGTAGATGTCAGGAACACACACTTCTTCCCTCTTTGCATCCGAGTCTCGGAATGATTTGCCACTGCTCAAAATTCTACTTCCTCTTTCTTGTGACAATTACTCTAATATGACGGTGTCATATTACAACACGTTTTTCAACTTTTAAGTCGGTTCAGCGTAGCTAGACAGCAGCAGCTATCGCCCAAACAAGAATATAGCGATGGTCCATCCATGACACCTGTGCATTGGTGCAACATTATCCTGAACAATTGCAAAGATGAGTTTTCAACTACACTATGGATCTCCTGCACAGAATAGACGAAATATGCCACAAAGAAACCTTTTAACTTAAATTTGAAGACTAGGACTCTGTCAACAAATTTTTCTGTTCTGCTGGAAGACAGGTGAAAATGAAACCTGCTGAGTAGTGCACACCTGTCCGTATAATGCTTAAGAAAGAGATATCACTTTTCGTCTAGTGTTCACCTAATTACCGCTGCGAGTTCTTCTGAATGAGTCAGTATTGTCAACAACAAATCCCACAATGAAATATATGTATAAGAATACACGAGGGAGAATTCCAAACTACCTGATCAATGGCCTACACAAAATGTTCGCAAACTGACACTACAGATCTGCCTGACAATTCTTTTCTGGACTAAGAATACTCTTGGTGAGTGTGAGAGGTGGCATGAGCCCCCTCTCATATTTCTATCTTACTCTGAGTAACTCGATTTTCCTCTCTTATTGCATGTGTTGAAAAGTCGCTATTCCTTCACACGTGGGCTTCCCATGCAGCGTCTCTCGTCACCTGGGTGGTCCGGTGACAGGCAGGGTCTGCTGATCTTGAAAGGGTTAAGCCGACGGGTGTGACGGAGTCGAGTGGATGCTTTCCAGACGCCGACATTGTCATAAGAGCGGGAGCGACACGCCCAGAGGGGCCAGAAGGAGTGGCTGGGCTAGAGATTCCGTTATTTCGCAGAAACTTAGTGAAAACACTTTCTGGAGGGCTACAAGCGAGGCGTGGGAATGACATGTGTTCCCAGGCAGTCTTGGCGGGAAAATTCCCGCGTTTTCTGCTAAATCGTAATTGTGATTGGCTTGCTCGGGCCATAGCTCCGTGACGTAGCAAAATCGGCCGGAAATTGGCACCAAGAATCTCCATTGGTGGAATGGTAGTGCTTCGGCAATAGAGTGGAAGTTTCGCCGGTTTTCGAGTTGCTGATTGGAACATTTAACCACGGCCACTGGGCGCCGTGGGGGCGGGATTGTTCTGTGTTCGGTTTGTAAGGGTGTTCTTGAGAGTGTCGGCTCTCGCCTTTCGGTCGGAGTAGGTTACAAGACTGATCTCTCGCTGCTCTGGACAGCCTGCCTTCCGTTGGCAATCTAGTATACTTTCATTTAATTGTTTTAACTGTTTGACGAAGTTGCTGAAGTTTCGACTTCAACACAACTTTCCGAGTACAGTTGGCAATTGAGCGTTCTGCATACAAGCGGCCTATGTTGTCCGTCTTGAGCAGTTTTGACTAAAGTTGACTGTACCAGAGTTACCGTGTGACTTCCCTTGTTAAAATCACACTCTGTACCGTCTGTGATTGTGTAGCAAGCCTTATTCATCTCCCTCAGAGACGTATTTGTGTCGCTAGGAAGTCTGTAGTCTGGAGCAACCAGACCAGGAGAATTTGTTTTGGGCTATACTCGCGACATTATCATCACCACGACGGGACGTCGAAGCAACCAGCCATCGCTTCCGGTACGCCGGATAGTGTCCTTGCAGTTAAGAAGACAGCTTGATAATGTACGTCCGCAGCACCTGCAAATCAGGCAATTTTACTAGGTGATAATCAGAGCTCAGCAGAGCGCACCTGTTCGTCTTTTCTAACTTTGTTCTGTCTTGAGTGTTCATTGTCTGAGTTATCACTACTGTAGCAGTAATTAATGTTGGGTTGGCTGGGTGTTTCTCTTAAGATTTGAGTTGCAAGGAATTGGCTCGACATACCACTTGGTCATAAATGTCAAAATCTAGTTTATGGACAACTTCACCTTCACAGCATTAATTTGAGTATCCAATTTGATGTATTATAAATTTTTCGTGTGTTTTGTTTATTATTTTGAGTTTAGTCATAATAAATCGAATTGTTATTTTAGGCAAAACTTTCATTCTGTTAATCGGTAGAGCAACCCATTCATTTCTCACTACGTTAATGAAACTTTCCTTAATTTCTATCCAGTTAAATTATTGCAGGTGCCAAACTCTTTTCTACTCCACTTGTAGGGTCGATTACAGTCAGTTCGCGTTTCTTCTTAGTCCATGTGCAACAGCAAAAGTCGGAGTTAGAAAAGGGGGGCTTAGAGCATCATTTCCATATGAAGATTCGAGAAGAATTTAGTGTTAAATACACTGCTAGCCCCGGCACCTTGCAAGTGCACAAAGTATCTCTAGTGATTTCAACTACATTTTTCTGTATTATGGGTAACAGTGACAAATAACAGTCAAATATCGAGTACTGACATTTCGTGCATGAGTTTACAGAGAAAAAATGAGAAAAGATGTTCCATGAAAAGCTATTAAAAAGCAGTCGACTCACTTTTGATCACTGGTGGTAACCAGTTTCAAAGGTCAAAGATCTTCATCACCAAAGGAAGGAGCTTTGGCCACTTGAACATCACACAGGTTGGTTTTCCATCATAGGAGACAGCAAATTAGTAAAAAAACATTTTTCCATTTTATTTAGTAAGTTTCAGCATTTTAACAGTGGATTAGCACAAAATAATTCGTACATAAGGAAGCCACTTCTCACACAAACACCTGAAACAATATATTTGTTCAATTTCGGAAGCTGATAAAACTTTTCATTATTTTACCTGTTTTAACATACATCGTCACTGGCAGTCAATGTTCCCTACAGATCGCTTATTACGCTAGAATTGTAGTCTGTGAATACAGAAACGAACAAAAAGAACTGAAGTAAGAGCCAGAGCTATAGCACATCTCTGACAGAACCTCCAAAACCACCTGGGTAGGAGTACTGAAATCTGAGCTAATGTAATTTCAAATTTATACGACTGGCAGATGAAGTATTGTACCAAAATATTGTACCAAACATACGTCATCCATGGACTCCTAAAATGTTGTCCTATGTTTACATTATCTACACTGTGAACAGCAAGTTAAATATTATAGTTTAGGCTAGAGTTTTATGAAGGCCGACTATCAAATACAGTGGAAGGCTTAAGACAAATTACATTTTGTATCTAACCCTCCAATCTACAGGAGAAACAGAGAAAGCCACCAAATTTCAAAGCAAATGCAAATGAACTGAAATATGCAGTAATAAATATAACAGCCGAAAAAATAGTGCAGAGGAGTAATCCCGGGACACGACGTTGACGTTGCATTAGAAGAATTAATGTGCTAAAAAGTATATTGTGACAAGTATAGTGTCACTTCGACGGTTATTTTGCCATTAGTACTGCTTGTCACGTCAAGCTGCACCTTGTTTGGCCTATTAAGGCTAAGATGACCTGGACTGCCCCATCCCAGCAAGTGTCACTCATGGGACCGATCACTGATGCGACGTGGTACGATTACTGAAAATGATATGTATATACATAAAACTGCTTGTTATCGGACAGAACAGCAGATTAGAATCGAATGCCAATTCTGCAAATTTACACTAGAACGCAAGTGGTATACCTATTCAGCATTGTGCCAGGCTTATCGTTATTTTTTCTGAAACTTACTTCTGGGAATTAATGGACCATACCTTGAGGTATAATGAATAAAAAAATAGGAGTACGGGTAAGCTACTACAAACAGCATAGTGAACGCATTATTTTGGCCAAGATAGACACGGAGCCCACGCCTACTACGGTAGTACAAGTTTATATGCCAACTAGCCCTGCAGATGACGAAGAAATTGATGAAATGTATGAGGAGATAAAAGAAATTATTCAAATAGTGAAGGGAGACGAAAATTTAATAGTCATGGGTGACTGGAATTCAAGCGTAGGAAAAGGGAGAGAAGGAAACATAGCAGGTGTATATGGATTGGGGCTAAGAAATGAAAGAGGAAGCCGTCTGGTAGAATTTTGCGCAGAGCATAACTTAATCACAGCTAACACTTGGTTTAAGAGTCATGAAAGAAGGTTGTATACATGGAAGAACCCTGGAGATACTAAAAGGTATCAGATAGATTATTTAATGGTAAGACAGAGATTTAGGAAACAGGTTTTAAATTGTAAGACATTTCCAGGAGCACATGTGGACTCTGACCACAATCTATTGGTTATGAACTGTAGATTAAAAGTGAAGAAACTGCAAAAAGGTGGGAATTTAAGGAGATGGGACTGGATAAACTGACTAAACCAGAGGTTGTACAGTGTTTCAGGGACAGCATAAGGGAACAGTTGACAGGAATGGGGGAAAGAGATACAGTAGAAGAAGAATGGGTAGCTTTGAGGGATGAAGTAGTGAAGGCAGCAGAGGAACAATTAGGTAAAAAGACGAGGGCTAGTAGAAATCCCTGGGTAACAGAAGATATATTGAATTTAATTGATGATAGGAGAAAATATAAAAATGCAGTAAATGAAGCAGGCAAAAAGGAATACAAACGTCTCAAAAATGAGATTGACAGGAAGTGCAAAATGGCTAAGCAGGGATGGCTAAAGGACAAATGTAAGGATGTAGATAGGTACTGCGTGTAGGAAAATTAAAGAGACCTTTGGAGAAAAGAGAACGACTTGTATGAATATCAAGAGCTCAGATGGAAGCCCAGTTCTAAGCAAAGAAGGGAAAGCAGAAAGGTGGAAGGAGTATATTGAGGGTCTATACAATGGCGAGGTACTTGAGGACAATATTATGGAAATGGAAGAGGATGTAGATGAAGATGGAACGGGAGATACGATTCTGCGTGAAGAGTTTGACAGAGCACTGAAAGACCTGAGTCAAAACAAGGCCCCGGGAGTAGACAACATTCCATTAGAACTACTGACAGCCTTGGGAGAGCCAGTCATGACAAAATTCTACCATCTGGTGAGCAAGATGTATGAGACAGGCGAAATACCCTCAGACTTCTAGAAGAATATAATAATGCCAATCCCAAAGAAAGTAGGTGTTGACAGATGTGAAAATTACCGAACTATCAGTTTAATAAGTCACAGCTGCAAAATACTAACGCGAATTCTTTACAGACGAATGGAAAACCTGATAGAATCAGTTTGGATTCCGTAGAAATGTTGGAAGACGTGAGGCAATACTGAGCCTACGACTTATCTTAGAAGAAAGATTAAGGAAAGGCAAACCTACGTTTCTAGCATTTGTAGACTTAGAGAAAGCTTTTGACAATGTTGATTGGAATACTCTCTTTCTAATTCTGAAGGTGGTAGGGGTAAAATACAGGGAGCGAAAGGCTATTTACAATTTGTACAGAAAGCAGATGGCAGTTATAAGAGTCGAGGGGTATGAAAGGGAAGCAGTGGTTGGGAAGGGAGTGAGACAGGGTTGTAGCCTATCCCCGATGTTATTCAATCTGTATATTGAGCAAGCAATAAAGGAAACAAAAAAAAAGTATGGAGTAGGAATTAAAATCAATGGAGAAGAAATAAAAACTTTGAGGTTCGCCGATGACATTGTAATTCTGTCAGAGACAGCAAAGGACTTGGAAGAGCAGTTGAACGAAATGGACAGTGTCTTGAAAGGAGGGTATAAGATGAACATCAACAAAATCAAAACTAAGATAATGGAATGTAGTCTAATTAAGTCGGGTGATGCTGAGGGAATTAGATTAGGAAATGAGACACTTAAAGTAGTAAAGGAGTTTTGCTATTTGGGAAGCAAAATAACTGATGATGGTCGAAGTAGAGAGGATATAAAATGTAGACTGGCAATGGCAAGGAAAGCGTTTCTGAAGAAGAAAAATTTGTTAACATCGAGTGTAGGGTTATGTGTCAGGAAGTCGTTTCTGAAAGAATTTGTATGGAGTGTAGCCATGTATGGAAGTGAAACGTGGACGATAAATAGTTTAGACAAGAAGAGAATAGAAGCTTTCGAAATGTGGTGCTACAGGAGAATGCTGAAGATTGGATGGGTAGATGACGTAACTAATGAGGAGGTATTGAATAGAATTGGGGAGAAGAGGAGCTTGTGGCACAACTTGACTAGAAGAAGGGATCGGTTGGTAGGACATGTTCTGAGACATCGAGGGATCACCAATTTAGCATTGGAGGACAGCGTGGAGGGTAAAAATCGTAGAGGGAGACTAAGAGATGAATACACTAAGCAGATTCAGAAGGGTGTTGGCTGCAGTAGTTACTGGGAGATGAAAAAGCTTGCACAGGATAGAGTAGCATAGAGAGCTGCATCAAACTAGTCTCAGGACTGAAGACCACAACAACAACAACCTTGAGGTAACGTTTCATATTTCACCTCAGTAAGAGCTTCCACAATTTGTTTCTGTGATCTCCAAACTTTTCTTCTAAGCTCCAGTTTCTCAGGTGGTGCGACGTAGGGTGTAACGGACATAAGTGCAGGTACTTTTATATTGGTACCTTAATACAAACACACATCAGTGTGTTCATCGTTCTACTTTGAGTCGAATAGTCTTCCCACAAACATATCATGAACCTTGCGACCTGATGTTTGCTGCACTGTCATACAAGCACTACTAAGTGGACTACCACTGTCAGTATAGATTGACCGTTTTTCATCCACGTATCCGCACTACAGCACCAGAATTGCTGTCCAGGATAACTGAAATTAATGGCTTCCTCTTGCAAGTTGTACCACCCTAAAAATATACAACTTGTAATGCCTATAATTATTACTCTGAAAATGATTTAAATATTCATGTAACATCGTTCAGTACACCACCCTTAGTTAACAATAGAAATACGTGCATACACGCCAATTACACAGAGTATGTTCAAATCTGTTATACACTACTGGCCATTAAAATTGATACAGCACGAAGATGACATGCTACAGACGCGAAATTTAACCGACAGGAAGAAGATGCTGTGATATGCAAATGATTAGCTTTTCAGAGCATTCACTAAGGTTGGCGCCGGTGGCGACACCTACAACGTGCTGACATGAGGAAAGTTTCCAACCGATTTCTCATACACAAACAGCAGTTGACCGGCGTTGCCTGGTGAAACGTTGTTGTGATGCCTCGTATAAGGAGGAGAAATGCGTACCATCACGTTTTCGACTTTGATAAAGGTCGGATTGTAGCCTATCGCGATTGCGGTTTATCGTACCGCGGCAATGCTGCTCGAGTTGGTCGAGATCCAATGACTGTTAGCAGAATATGGAATCGGGGGGTTCGGGAGGGTAATACGGAACTCCGTGCTGAATACCATCGGCCTCGTATCGCTATCAGCCGAGATGACAGGCTTCTTATCCACATGTCTGTAACGGATCGTGCAGCCATGTCTTGGTCCCTGAGTCAAGAGATGGGGACGTCTGCAAGACAACAACCATCTGCACGAACAGTTCGACGACGTTTGCAGCAGCATGGACTGTCAGCTCGGAGACCAGGGCTGCGGTTACCCATGACGCTGCATCACAGACAGGAGCGCCTGCGATGGTGTACTCAACGACGTACCTGGGTGCACGAATGGCAAAACGTCATTTTTTCAGATGAATCCAGGTTCTGTTTACAGCATCTTGATGGTCGCATCTGTGTTTGGCGACGTCGCGGTGAACGCGCATGGGAAGAGTGTATTCGTCATCGCCATACTGGCGTTTCACCCGGCGTGATGGTATAGGGTGCCATTGGTTACACGTCTCGGTCACCTCTTGTTCGCATTGATGACACTTTTAACAGTGGACGCTACATTTAAGATGTGCTACGACCTGTGGCTCTACCCTGCATACGATCCCTGCGAAACCCTACTTTTCAACAGGATAATGCACGACCGCATGTTGCAGGTCTTTTACGGGCCTTTCTGGACACAGAAAATGTTCGACTGCTACCCTGGCGAGCACATTCTCCAGATCGCTCACCAATTGAAAACGTCTGGTCAATGGTGTCCGAGCAACTGGCTCGTGACAATACACCAGTCACTACTCTTGATGAACTATGGTATTGTGTTGAAGCTGCATGGGCAGCTGTATCTGTACACGCCATCCAAGATCTGTTTGACTCAATGCCCAGGCGCATCAAGGCCGTTATTACGGCCAGAGGTGGTTGTTCTGGGTACTGATTTCTCAGGATCTATGCAACCAAATTGCGTGAAAATGTAATCACATGTCATTTCTAGTATAATATATTTGTCCAACAAATACCCGTTTATCATCTGCATTTCTTCTTGGTGTAGCAATGTTAATGGCCAGTAGTGTATTAAACCCTCTTGAAACGTGTTGAACTGTGTTATGCAATCTGAATGACACTGCATAAATGTATGTTTGGCGTCAGTTATACTTGCCTTAAGAAAAAAAGCATAGTGATGAAGGAGACAAAGTGCAGCAGTCGAAGTTTGATGTAGGGAATGCCAGTTAATTTTCAGTGAAAGCAATTGTAAAATATTTAAAACAGTTCTGACTTATTCTTTTGTCTCAGAATAATCTCGAGATCACTTCAGTACATTATAAGAGATTCTCACGCAGCCATGGCAGGTTGCTGACAGAAGCTAACAGTTCTGGAGATGATCCACTCAGATCGTAACGTGTTATGTATTTAAAATGTCCAGATGCGACTGATTTATAAATAGGAGTTACTGTTCTCTCGTTCCAAAAGTGTTTGCTATCGTGATTAATGTAAAGTATTTTAGATAAGTAGGTGGCTATATTCTTCATTGTTTGGTTAAGAGACAGCTGAACAATTTCTGAAATTATTTTTTGTTCCTAAAAGTTTTATTCTTGCTTGTTTATTCACTTTTTCTTTGTATTATATGTATAGGAGTATGAATGTAAGGAAATTTGAAGTTGAATGCCTAGATTATACTGATTATTTTACGGCAGATGGTGTACTATGATTCAATAGAAGAATACAAGGATAAGGAGTTTAGTCGTAAATGAGGTAATTTAAGAAACCTTCGGACGACCTTTATTTGAGTATTCCTCTTCAGTCTGGAATTCACACCAGTTGGATTGGTGAAGGAAACAGAGAAGATCCGGAGGAGGACAATGCGTTACGTCACAGTTTCATTGAGCAACGGCGAGAGCCTCATGGAGGTACTAATCAAACTCCAGTGGCAGACGCTAGAAGAGAGGTGTTGTGCTTTACGGTGCAGTTTAACATAGAAATCCCGAAGGCAGAAGGGCAAACCAACATATTAGTTCCTCCTACAAGATCGCAAAAGGATCATGACGATAAATGTAGCTACTAGTACGAAAGCTCACGAGCAGTCAGTTTTCTCTTGCACCATTCGTGCATGAAACAGTAGTAGGGGAAGTAATGGTGGGTTGGGTTGTTTTGGGGGAGGAGACAAGACAGCGAGGTCATCGGCCTCATCAGATTAGGAAAGGAAGTCGGCCGTGCCCTTTCGAAGGAAGCATCCCGGCATTTACCAGGAGCGATTTAGGGAAATCACAGAAAACCTAAATAAGGATGGTCGGACATGGGATTGAACTATCGTCCTCCCGAATGCAAGTCCAGTGTGCTAGCCACTGCGCCACCTCGCTCGGTAATGGTGGTACACGTAGTATGGCTGATTGCGCAGTACAGATGTGAATGTAGAACAAATTTTTGTAGACTACAGAAACTGATTCACTATAGGCACTGGATGTCCAAAGCACGATTACTTAGGAAGAAGATATCTTTCTAGATCAAGCAGTAAGTGAACAGAAACCACAATGGATCATACAGTCCAGTGGTGGATAGGAAAGGGAGGTGAAGAACAGCTTCATCCGTGTGTGCAACGCCTCGTTTATTTCTGTAGACAAGAGGTGGAAGATCGCGCACTTGGTCAGTGCGGCGTGAGCCGCAGGCACCCGAGGACGTCCTTGTAGCCGAGCTGGCGCGCGAGGTCGGCGGGCGTCCGGCCGGCGCCGTCGGCGACGTCGGGGCTGGCGCCGGCGCGCAGCAGCGCCGCGACGGCGGCGGCGGAGCCCCTGGCGACGGCGCGGTGCAGCGGCGTCTGGCCCTGGTCGTCGCGCGGGTCCGGCGCTGCTCCCGCCGCCAGCAGCAGCCGCGCCACCGGCACGTTGTCGGTGCGCACCGCGTAGTGCAGCGCCGTCGAGCCGCTCGAGTCGGCCGCGTCCAGGTCGGCGCCGGCGTCGACGAGCGCCGACGTAGTGGCGGGCCGGCCGCGCGCCGCCGCCACGTGCAGCGCGGTGTTGCCGTGCCGGTCGCTGCCGTTGGGGTCGAGACCCGCGGCCAGCAGAGTGCGCACCACCGTCACGCTGCCGTTGAGCGTCGCCCAGTGCAGATGCGGCCACTCACCCGGCTTCACCACCGTCTTCACGGCCGGCAGGATCTGACGGACGGCTTCCACGTTGCCCGCCTCGGCCGCGATGATGAGCTTGCGCATGGACCACTGCATGCAGCCGCTCAGGTCAAGGGTGTTGGCCGCGGCAGTGTGGCCACACTCCTGGGCCAGGAGGGTGGCCGTCTTGCCGTCGCAGTCCTTGGCGCAGATGTTGGCGCCGTGCTCGAGCAGCACGTGGATGGACGCGACGGCGTCGTTCTCGGCAGCAGCGTGCAGCGCTGTCCGCCCCCGCAGGTCGGTGGCCTGCACGTCGGCCCCGGCCCCCAGCAGGATCCTGACGGCCGCGTTGCGCCGGTTCGAAGCCGCCACGTGCAGCGCCGTCGAGCCGTACGAGTCCAGCATCGCCTCCACCAGCGACGGGTCCACAGACAGTGCGAAGTTCAGCAAGGATATGTACCCTGACTCGCAAGCTGCCCTCATTATTTGGGCGGCACTTTCTTCGTTGCGGAGTTTCGTCTTTGTAATCGTCAGATCCTGTTGTGGTACACCACCCTGCAGCAACAAATCCACCCAATACCAGGCGTTCGTCACCTCAGCAAACTGCAGTGGCGTCCACTGCAGTACGTCTTCCACCATCGGGTCCTTCTGGGTCATTTTCATTTGCGAGTCTTCCTGACAACATAAAATTACATAACACACAATGAAGGCCAGTTTTTCCGTCCGTGGCAGTTTTATTGCACGGGCCTAAGACTGTAGTCTAAGTTATATGTCTGCGCCTAACGTTTCGTCTCCTAATGCTTGACACATCGTCACAGGCTATAAAGACATAGTAGCCTTTAACTGGAAAAATTTCAGCAAGTTGCAGTCTCAGCAAGTGGTGTGATGAAAATATACACACATACAGGGTGCTGGGAAATCCCCATTAGAAACTGCTAGGGCTTGTAGAGTGGACTGAGTACATGATGTTTTGAATAGGAATCAGTGTCCGAAAATATCATCCAATGTCACAGCGTCAAACTTATAGTCACCGGCTCCAGTAAATGTATGTATACAGGATGAATCATCTAAAACTTGCACCGCAAATATTGCGGAAATGGGAAGTGTTACTGATATACGGTTTTAACAGAATGGATTGCCATCAGGGGCTCGTATTGTTAGCCAAGAAACACATCGTAATAATACTTAGGGGCTTGTGTATTTCTTGAGAGCATTGCGACTTGTGGGTTAGTTAGTGTGTGACAGCCTAACTAGTAGGTCGTCAGTAAACGATTGGATTTACCAATGCAGCAAAAGCCGACACGCTCACGATGAAGAGTGTAGCAAGAATGCAGTTCATTCTTCTACGGAGTATGTGGCAAGATATACCAAACGACGTCGACCATCTGGGCAGTTATTTATCAAGTTCTTCAGCCAGTTACGTGCAAGTGGTTGTGTAACACCTAAACAGCGTAACAGAAGAAAACAAGTGATGACAGAAAAGGGGGAAGTTAATGTTTTTGCTGCTGTTGCAGCTGATCCGCACGTTAGTGCCCTCGAAATCGCACGAGGAAGCGGCATGAGTCAGTTAAGTGTCCAATGCTATCTTCATTGACATAGGTTCCATCCCAGTCACATTTCTCTCCTTCAAGAGTGTCAAGGAAACGATCACCAGATCCATGTTAACTTCAGTATGTGGGCATCAAGACAGAATACTTCAGATGTATCATGTAACTTGTTTAGTAATGAAACCACATTTACCAATCAGGACCATGTAAACCGCTCAAACAAGCACTATTAGTCTGGCGGCAATCCCCGTTGGCTTCATCAGGTGGAACGTCAGCGTCCATGGAGTGTAAATGTGTTGTGTGGGATAGTGAACCATCAGCTCATAGACCCATTTGTCATAGACAGAACACTGAATGCGCTTAAGTTTCAGTCTCCTAACAGATCATCTTCCACAGATGCTAAAAGACGTTACTCTGGAGACTATTTGGAACCTGTGGTACCAGTATCATGACTGTTCAGCACATATTGCACGAAGTACTACAGCATGTCTTCACTAATTGCTTCCAAATCGTTGGACTGGAAGGAAAGGACCTCTAGCTTGGCCAATCCATTCCCAGGATTTGATGTGTGTAGAGTTTTTTTCTGTGGGGAAAGCTGCCTACAAAGACATGCCATCTACACGCGACGATATGCAACGATGTATTATTGCAGCCTGCTCGCTCATCTCCGCTGAAAAACTAGTATGTATGGAGCAGTCATTCAATACGGACTGTAAGCATATATTTCCGCTGCTAGTGGTCATTTTTAATCCAACTTGTGATGTTTTATTGTCTCGTTACTAGTCAGAATCAACATAACTAGTGTATGCACTTCTGTTGTTCTCCAGTGTGTGCTACCACAGGTGATTTTAATTCGTTACTGCTAATAGGCATTGTTCCATTTAATGAAGTGTATATTTGCACAAAATTAAACTTTCTAAGTATTATTATAGTCTGTTGATTGGCTAACAATACGAGCCTCAGACTGCCAATCCATTCTGTGAAAACCACACATTAATAGCGCTTTCCATTTCCGCAATATTTGCAGTGCATGTTTTAGGTGATTCACCTTATATGCAGGGTGACTCCGTGTTGATGCTAAAAACTTTCTACGATAATGGAGCAGGACAAATATATCAATATGAGGTAAGGGTCTCTGTACCGCAAACGAATGAATCGAAAGTTTTAGCGAAAACCGTGCTGATACCTCTGACAGTGGAATATGTGTACAGGTGCTGTTGCTGCTGAGATTGTGTGGAAGGAGACTTTCAGTGGTGGTAGCATGGAGCAAAACAGGAAACAAATCCAGTAAACATGGGCTCTAAAATGTATGCCTAAGGAGCTCTGAGCACTTGTTTATCTTCGCTACTGTGAAACACACCTCTTCTACTGAACTAGTGCTCATAGCTCTTAGGATATGCATTTTAGAGCCATGTTTACTGGACATTTTTTCTTGTTCTGGTCCATACTACCACCTCTCAAAGTTGCCTACCATACAGTCTCATAAACAACAATACCGGTAAATGTATTCCACTGTCAGAGGTATCAGAATGGTTCTCGATAATAACTTTCGCCTCGTTCGTTTCCGTTTCAGCGACTATTACCTCATACTGATGCATTTATCCTTCTTCATCACCCTAGAAAGTTTGTAACATCATCATCAGGTAACCCTGTAGATGCAAACATTTACAGGCGCTACAGCCTGCTACTTTGACGCTCTGTAGCGCCGTTGGATGACGTTTCCAGATATGGGTTACGTATTCACTCCCTTCTCTAAGTCCTAGATGTCTGTAACGAGAATTTCCAAACACCCTGTACATGTCTGCATGGTTTCTCCTCTGTCTGACATATCAGATAGACCAAACATCGGGCCAAACATCTCACGAAATAAGCGTCATACAAAGAACTACAAAGACGGAAAATTTGTCTAGCTTGAAGTGGTGAAACCAGATGGCGCTATGGTTAGTCCGCTAGATGGCGCTGCCATAGGTCAAACGTATATCAATTGCGTTTTTTTTTTAAATAGGAACCCCCATTTTTATTACATTTTGGTGTAGTACGTAAAGGAATATGAATGTTTTAGTTGGACCACTTTTTTTGTTTTGTGATAGGTGGCTCACAAATGTATAATTACGTGGTATCACGTAACATTCCTCCAGTGCGGACGGTATTTGCTTCATTACACACTACCCGTGTTAAAATGGACCATTTACCAATTGCGAAAAATGTCGATATCGTGTTGATATAGGGCTATTGCGATCAAAATGCCCAACAGGCGTGTGTTACGTATGCTGCTCGGTATCCTGGACGACATCATCTAAGTGTCCGGACCGTTCACTGGGTATTTACGTTATTTAAGGAAACAGGAAGAGTTCAGCGACATGTGAAACGTTAACCAAGACCTGCAACAAAGGATATGCCCAAGTAGCTATTTTATCTGCTGTCGCGGCTAATCCGCACATCAGAAGCAGCCAAACTGCCTGACAATCGGGAATCTCAAAAACGTCTGTGTTGAGAATGCTACATCAACATCGATAGCACCAGGAATTGCATGGCGAGACTTTGAACGTCGTGTACAGTTCTGTCACTGGGCACAAGAGAAATTACAGGACGATGACAAACTTTTTGCACGCGTTCTATTTAGCGACAAAACGTCATTCACTAACAGCGGTAACGTAAACCGGCATAAGATGCACTACTGGGCAACGGAAAATCCATGATGGCTGTGACAAGTGGAACATCAGCGACCTTGGCGGGTTCATGTATGGTTCGGCATTTTGGGAGGAAGGATAATCGACCCCCATTTTATCGATGGCAATCTAAATGGTGCAATGTATGCTGATTTCCTACGTAATGTTCTACCGATGTTACTACAAGATGTTTCACTGCATGACAGAATGGCAATGTACTTCCAACATGATGGATGTCCAGCACATAGCTCGCATGCTGTTGAAGCGGTATTGAATAGCATATATCATTACAGGTGTGTTGGTCATCGAAGCACCATACCATGGCCCACACGTTCACTGGATCTGACGTCCCCAGATTTCTTTCTGTGGGGAAAGTTGAAGGATATTTGATATCGTGATCCACCAACAACGCCTGACAACATGCGTCAGCACATTGTCAATGTATGTGCAAACATTACAGACTGTGATTGCTGTGTTCAGATGAGGGCTGAGTTGGCATCCCTTCACTCACAGCTGCAGGCGGCGCTGACTTCGGTCATGCAGCTTGAGGCTGTTGCCAATGGGCACCACTGTGGGGAGCCAGACTTGGGTATCACAGGGATGTCAACCTCGTCCCGTCTGTCCCCAGATCGGTCTGCCGCTGTGGTTGCCCCGGTTGCTGTCCGCAGTTGGGCTGAGCCCTCGCCTGTGGTTTATTGGGAGGTCGTTCCAAGGTGTGGCAGACAGCGAAAGACGTCCCCGGAGGCTGATCACAAAGCCTCCCCAGTGCGTCTGACAAACAGGTTTCGGGTACTGTCTCTGGTTGAGCCAGATGCAGCTCCCTGTCCTGTTTCAGGAGATGATTCTCAGCCTTCAAGGTCCAGGCAATCGCAGTGGGTGGGCTTACTGGTAGTTGGGAGCTCCAATGTTAGGCGCGTAATGGGGCGCCTTAGGGATATGGCGGCTAAGGACGGGAAGAAATCCAGCGTGCACTCTGTGTGCATTCCAGGTGGAGTCATTCCTGATGTGGAAAGGGTCCTTCCGGATGCCATGAAGAGCACAGGGTGCAGCCAGCTGCAGGTGGTGGCACATGTCAGCACTAATGACGTGTGTCGCTTTGGATCTGAGGAAATTCTCTCTGGATTCCAGCGGCTATCTGATTTGGAGAAGGCTGCCGGTCTTGCTTATGAGATGAAGGCAGAGCTCACCATCTGGAGCATCGTTGACAGAACCGACTGCGGACCTTTGGTGCAGAGCTGGGTGGAGGGTCTGAATCAGAGGCTCAGACGGTTTTGCAACCGTGTTGGCTGCAGATTCCTTGACTTGCGCCATAGGGTGGTGGTGTTCCGGGTTCCGCTGAATAGGTCAGGAGTTGGCTACACTCAGCTGGTGGCTACACGAGTAGCGGAGGCTGTGTGGCGTGGACTGGGCGGTTTTTTAGGTTAGAAGGCATCGAGATAGTACAGGGTGGGCTGCAATCTCAAAGGGTGCATGGCAAATACAGGATGTGCTTGGATCAAGGAACAGTCGGAGTTGTAGTTGCAAATTGTTGTAGTTGTGCTGGGAAAGTCCCTGAGCTTCAAGCCCTAATAGAAAGCACAGAAGCTGAAATCTTTGTAGGTACTGAAAGCTGGCTAAGGCCTGAAATAAGTTCTGCAGAAATTTTTGCGAAGTCTCAGACGGTGTTCAGGAAAGATAGATTAGGCAGAATTGGTGGTGGAATGTTTGTGTCAATCAGTAGTGGTTTATCTTGTAGTGAAGTCGAAGTAGATACTCTCTGCGAATTGGTATGGGTGGAGGTTATACTTAACAGCCGAACTAAGTTAATAATTGGCTCCTTCTACCGATCCCCAGACTCTGATGATATACACTCCTGGAAATTGAAATAAGAACACCGTGAATTCATTGTCCCAGGAAGGGGAAACTTTATTGACACATTCCTGGGGTCAGATACATCACATGATCACACTGACAGAACCACAGGCACATAGACACAGGCAACAGAGCATGCACAATGTCGGCACTAGTACAGTGTATATCCACCTTTCGCAGCAATGCAGGCTGCTATTCTCCCATGGAGACGATCGTAGAGATGCTGGATGTAGTCCTGTGGAACGGCTTGCCATGCCATTTCCACCTGGCGCCTCAGTTGGACCAGCGTTCGTGCTGGACGTGCAGACCGCGTGAGACGACGCTTCATCCAGTCCCAAACATGCTCAATGGGGGGCAGATCCGGAGATATTGCTGGCCAGGGTAGTTGACTTACACCTTCTAGAGCACGTTGGGTGGCACAGGATACATGCGGACGTGCATTGTCCTGTTGGAACAGCAAGTTCCCTTGCCGGTCTAGGAATGGTAGAACGATGGGTTCGATGACGGTTTGGATGTACCGTGCACTATTCAGTGTCCCCTCGACGATCACCAATGGTGTACGGCCAGTGTAGGAGATCGCTCCCCACACCATGATGCCGGGTGTTGGCCCTGTGTGCCTCGGTCGTATGCAGTCCTGATTGTGGCGCTCACCTGCACGGCGCCAAACACGCATACGACCATCATTGGCACCAAGGCAGAAGCGACTCTCATCGCTGAAGACGACACGTCTCCATTCGTCCCTCCATTCACGCCTGTCGCGACACCACTGGAGGCGGGCTGCACGATGTTGGGGCGTGAGCGGAAGACGGCCTAACGGTGTGCGGGACCGTAGCCCAGCTTCATGGAGACGGTTGCGAATGGTCCTAGCCGATACCCCAGGAGCAACAGTGTCCCTAATTTGCTGGGAAGTGGCGGTGCGGTCCCCTACGGCACTGCGTAGGATCCTACGGTCTTGGCGTGCATCCGTGCGTCGCTGCGGTCCGGTCCCAGGTCGACGGGCACGTGCACCTTCCGCCGACCACTGGCGACAACATCGATGTACTGTGGAGACCTCACGCCCCACGTGTTGAGCAATTCGGCGGTACGTCCACCCGGCCTCCCGCATGCCCACTATAGGCCCTCGCTCAAAGTCCGTCAACTGCACATACGGTTCACGTCCACGCTGTCGCGGCATGCTACCAGTGTTAAAGACTGCGATGGAGCTCCGTATGCCACGGCGGCGGTGCACAAATGCTGCGCAGCTAGCGCCATTTGACGGCCAACACCGTGGTTCCTGGTGTGTCCGCTGTGCCGTGCGTGTGATCATTGCTTGTACAGCCCTCTCGCAGTGTCCGGAGCAAGTATGGTGGGTCTGACACACCGGCGTCAGTGTGTTCCTTTTTCCATTTCCAGGAGTGTAGTTGCTGAACAGTTCAGTGAAAATTTGAGTCTCGTAACAAATAAATACCCGACTCATACGGTTATAGTTGGTGGGGACTTCAACCTTCCCTCGATATGTTGGCAAAAATACTTGTTCAAAACCGGTGGTTGGCAGAAAACATCTTCCGACATTGTCCTAAATGCTTTCTCCGAAAATTATTTCGAGCAGTTAGTCCACGAACCCACGCGAATTGTAAATGGTTGCGAAAACACACTTGACCTCTCAGCCACAAACAATCCAGAGCTAGTAGAGAGCATCATGACTGACACCGGGGTTAGTGATCACAAGGTCGTTGTAGCTAGGCTCAATACCGTTTCTTCGAAATCCACCAGAAACAAACGCAAAAAATTCTATTTAAAAAAGCGGATAAAGTGTCGCTAGAAGCCTTCCTAAGAGACAATCTCCATTCCTTCCGAATGGAGACGAGATGTGGCTCAAATTCAAAGATATAGTAGCAACAGTAATTGAGAGATTCATACCTCATAAATTGGTAAGAGATGGAACTGTTCCCCCATGGTACACAAAACAGGTACGAACGCTGTTGCAGAGGCAATGGAAAAAGCATGCAAAGTTCAGAAGAACGCAAAATCCCGAAGATTGGCTAAAATTTACAGACGCGCGAAGTTTGGCACGGACTTCAATGCGAGATGCCTTTAATAGGTTCCACAAGGAAACATTTTCGCGAAATTTGGTAGAAAATCCGAAGAAATTCTGGTCGTATGTAAAGTACACAAGCGATAAGACCCAGTCAATACCTTCGCTGCGCAGTGCCGATGGTACTGTTACCGACGTCTGTGTCGCTAAAGCGGAGTTATTGAACGCAGTTTTCCGAAATTCCTTCACCAGGGAAGGTGAATGGAATATTCTAGAATTTGAAACACGAACAGCTGCTAGCATGAGTTTCTTAGAAGTAGATACCTTAGGGGTTGCGAAGCAACTCAAATCGTTTGATACGGTTAAGTCTTCAGGTCCAGATTGTATACCGATTAGGTTCCTTTCAGATTACGCTGATACAATAGCTTCCTACTTAGCAATCATATACAACCGCTCGCTCACCGATAGATCTGTACCTACAGATTGGAAAATTGCGCAGATCGCACCAGTGTTTAAGAAGGGTAGTAGGAGTAATCCATCGAACTACAGACCTATATCATTGACGTCGGTTTGCAGTAGGGTTTTGGAGCATATACTGTATTCAAACATTATGAATCACCTCGAAGGGAACGATCTATTGATACGTAATCAGCATGGTTTCAGAAAACATCGTTCTTGTGCATCGCATCTAGCTCTTTATTCGCACGAAGTAATGGCCGCTATCGACAGGGGATTTCTAGTTGATTCCGTATTTCTGGATTTCCGGAAAGCTTTTGACACCGTTCCTCACAGGCGACTTCTAATCAAGCTGCGGTCCTATGGGGTATCGTCCCAGTTGTGCGACTGGATTCGTGATTTCCTGTCAGGAAGGTCGCAGTTCGTAGTAATAGACGGCAAATCATCGAGTAAAATTGAAGTGATATCAAGTGTTCCCCAGGGAAGCGTCCTGGGACCTCTGCTGTTCCTGATATATATAAATGACCTGGGTGACAATCTGAGCAGTTCTCTTAGGTTGTTCGCAGATGATGCTGTAATTTACCGTCTAATAAGGTCATTCAAAGACCAATATCAGTTGCAAAGCTATTTATAAAATATTGCTGTATGGTGTGGCAGGTGGCAGTTGACGCTAAATAACGAAAAGTGTGAGGCGATCCACATGAGTTCCAAAAGAAATCCGTTGGAATTCGATTACTCGACAAATAGTGCAATTCTCAAGGCTGTCAATTCAACTAAGTATCTGGGTGTAAAAATTACGAACAACTTCGGTTGGAAAGACCACATGCGAAAATATTTTGTTGAGCCCAACCTACATAGGTAGGAATGATCATCAAAATGAAATAAGAGAAATCAGAGCTCGAAGAGAAATGTGTAGGTGTTCGTTTTTCCCACGCGATGTTCGGGAGTGCAATGGCAGGGAGATAGTATGATTGTGATTCGATGAACCCTCTGCTAAGCACTTAAATGTGAATTGCAGAGTAATCATGTAGATGAAGATGTAGATGTAGATGTAGAGGCGAACTACTCGCTGTCGCGAGGAATGTCGTAACACGTATTGCCAAATGCATTGAGGTGGACGGACATCATTTTGAGCATTTATTGCATTAATGTCGTACTTAATCACGCTGTAACAGCATGCGTTCTCAGAAATTATAAGTTCACAAAGGTACATATATCACATTGGATCAACCGAAATAAAATGTTCAAACGTACCTACGTTCTGTATTTTAATTTAAAAACCTACTTGTTATCAACTGTTCGTCTAAAATTGTGAGCCATATGTCTGTGACTATTACAGCACCATCTATCACAAAGCGAAAAAAGTGGGCCAACTAAAACATCCATATTTCTTTACGTACTACACGAATACGTAATAAAAAATGGGGGTTCCTATTTTAAAAAAACACAGTTGATATCCGTTTCACCTATGGCAGGCCATCCAATGGGCCAACCATAGCACCATCTGGTTTCCCCCTTCAAGCTAGGCAAGTTTCGTTCCTTGTAGTTTTTTCGTTTGACGCTTATGTCGTGAGATATTTGGCCTGGTCACGATCAATGGACCACCCTGTATACATGTGAACGCGACGGCTCTTACGATTGTTTCAATACGAATGCACGTTACGTCTGAACTCCTGTGGGATTCAGGCGGAGCTGCCAGCACAAGAATTGACAGGAGCGCTACCTGTGCGGGACAGAGTGACAGAGGAGAGGGGGGGGGGGGGGGGGGGGGGGGGGAATCTGGGTCGGATGAGCAGTATGCCTAGATAGCTGAGGTAGTCAAGGGGAGCGGCTCGCGTTAAGCAGGAAATCCGAACTCGAATACCAATCGTCCACAAATTTCCACATATCATCAGCCCGATTGCAGTTATATGTCGTTGGTTTTCATTAATTCGGTCTGTTATGTTACGACTCCATTGTTGCATGGATACACATAAACTTTCTTGCTCAGTTTGTTTTAAATTTAAAACTACTTCTAGATTCATAATAGGTTCTTATGAAGTCGTTATCGTTAGGATAGCAAACGTTAGCCGCAGAAATATGCCTTATACTACACTCTAAGGCCCACATAAAAAAATCACCACTGATGCAATTAGACAGCAGGATTTATTAAGTTCTGCTGTTACTTATACTAAAAAAAGTTTTCTACTTCCTTTAAGTTCGTCACAAATTGACAGTGTCATATTTGTAACAGGCTTACCAATTGAAATGATGCCAACAGTAAAAAGAATCTCACAACGTACATCATTATTCATTCATTACAATACAGTAGTCACTCACCCAAGTAGTTTTGTTACACATGGTTCGTTCTCAGTAATATCGAAGGAAATGCTTATTTCGTGTGTCTAACGTTACTGGAATTTTTCAGGTGAAGGCAACAATTTTGCATGAGTAACATGGAAGTCTCATATCAACAGATCACAGAGAAAGTTGTCTATAGTGGAATAACTGCAGAATTAGTGGTGGTTTGATGTTCTGAGGACAACATTGCGCCTATAAAAGCAGGCACAAGTTCTTCCACGAAAGAGTCGAACGATTTTTCTACTGTCTCTGACAAATAGATGGGTGGCATCGGCTGAAATGTGGGCAGAGGTTACAGACAGAGTGTAACAACGAACCGTCAGAAGCACATTACTGGAAGCTAGGTCAAAATATCGTTGTCATGCTCCATTTACTGCTGAGATGCTACAGACAGTAGAGAGAGTACACACAGCATACAGTGAGAGATGTGCAGTAACCAGTTTTCGTCTGAAGCACTGGCAAGTTCATTTGTTTGTTCGGAAGGGGAGGCGGATGTTATTTGCCCGTTTTGGGCCAGTTGGCCATACTCCGCGATGATAGAATCGAGGCGCATGTCCTGCAATTTTTCTCAAAAGATTTTACGGAAACTAATTGGTAAAAAATTAATTTTTGCTTTACTCATATCTTTACATGTGAACTTTGTTACAACGGGCCCATCATTTCCTTAATGTTCGAAGTTGTTGTGATATTTATATTTAATCAAGACGAAAACGAAATTCCTCCCGAACAGGCCACGAAGGCCCAAAGGGCCGGCCGCAGTGGCCGTGCGGTTAAAGGCGCTGCAGTCTGGAACCGCAAGACTGCTACGGTCGCAGGTTCGAAACCTGCCTCGGGCATGGATGTTTGTGATGTCCTTAGGTTAGTTAGGTTTAACCAGCTCTAAGTTCTAGGGGACTAATGACCTCAGCAGTTGAGTCCCATAGTGCTCAGAGCCATTTGAACCATTTGAAGGCCCAAAGGTACCGCTCGGCCGCCGTGTCATCCGCAGCCCACAGGCGTCACTCGATGAGGATATGGAGGGGAATGTAGTCAGGACACTGGTCTCCCAGCCGTACGTCAGTTTATGAGACCGGAGCCCGTACTTCTCAATCAAGCAGCTCCTCAGTTTGCCTCACAACGGCTGCCTACACCCCGCTTGCCAAGAGCGCTCAACAGACCAGATGGTTACCCGTACAAGTGCTAACCCAGCCCGAGGGCGCATAACTTCGGTGATCTAACAGGAGCCGGTGTTGCCATTGCGGCAAGGCCGTTGGCCCATTTAAACAAGACACTGCATGAAGTCTGAAAAAGTTTGCAATGAAAAATAGTGATCGCTATGTTTTTGTATTTGGTGCACATTACATAATATGTTGCTCCATACAAAACTTAGCTAAGATACTGTTCTTTAGACTTGGGTGGAGGTCTCTATCTATCACCAGTCTCGAGAAAGTTGATGTGATGTAGCATACTCATTTGATATCACACGCGCCAATGATAAGGCCAGAACGAAATATACACGCCATTCCTCATATTTTGCCATATCGAACACGATAATCTGTCACACCTACGAAAAAAAGAAGAAACCAATTGGGCCATATGCACTAACCTAAGTCCACATCATTCTACAAAGTTTGAATTTTTCGCTGTCACTTATTGTTTCACTCCCAAGCTATGAAAATCTCGTCAAATAATAATAAAATGCACTTTTATTCACCTATTCACCTAAGTCACCTCCTGTGAATTCGTGGGGAAAGGACTGAAGTCTTTATTTCAAACAGTACCGTCATCACTTGTTCTGCAATATCACATCTTCGAGATCGCAGCAGCATCCACCGTGCTCGCTACAGGGTCTGGAGTCCAACTGCGTGTTAGTTCGTATCTCAGCCACATGAGGACGTTGCCGGACGTTATTTAAGATAGCGGGAAGAAAGCCAATTGGGCCAAGTCCACCAGGTTTGAATTTTCACGGTCGCTTATGCTTCCGCTGCTAAATTATTGAAATCTCGTCACTTGTACTACCCTAAGTCACAAGGCGGGGAAATGACTCTATTTCAGGCATTACGGTCATGCAGGTGTGTCCCAACTGACTTCTTGATGCTCACACAGCGAACTCCAGAGCGCAGCTGACGTACGCACGGCCGGCTGAGCTCGCTCCATCGGCCGCTCCCTGGCCGGCTGACGTCAAGCGACCAGTGGCACCCGCGCAGCCCCCGGCCAGCGCGCCAGGTAGGCGGCGAGCAGCGCCTCAGAGTCCAGCCACAAACGGTCAACCTCATAAGCATCTTTTGGCGCCCACGAGCACTTAACGCTAGACACGATAGAACCTGTCAACCAAGTGCTGGACAAAGGACACGTTCCACCCAAAATTAATTTTTCTGAACAGGTTCGATCCTGCCGATACCTACCTCACACAACCACTCGAGATGTTTGGAAAGTTCTATCATGTGACACGCTAAGAGCTACATCGGTCCTAAAGTTCGCAAATTCCCAGCACGAACAGACAGGAACCGACACGCTTGCTTTGTCCAAACCACCCTAATGCCTCATACCACGCCACCAGCACGTGTGATGGAGCACAAAGGACGCTCTCACCCCCATAAACTTTGCAATTCAAAACCGATAGACATAAACCGACACGCTCGAACTGGAATGTTTTTTCTAACGAGTTGGAAACTTCCTTGACGTCACAACACACACTCGACCATGTCGCTCTGTCGGACAAAGAACGCTCTCACTAAGTTAACTGATCACCTGATTCTCAATATTCAGCCGACATGCTTCGATTATCTAATCCAAGATCGTCGCGAAAACACATGTCCGTACACATGAGCCATCGCGCGCACCTAGCTTAGCACCACCGCAAGTGAATGTAACAAAGTTCGCATGACTATATAATTAATCTGATCAATTAATTAACCTCTATGATGGAGAAAACTGCAAAGTCCACCTAGACGTGCAATCAATTTGCGCCAATACCACGCCCACCTGGACTTGAAGTGAAATAGTTAAAGTCCCTACTGACCACTACGTCCTTTTACCGACACGTCTTCTAACATGTACTAATGCTTGCTTCCATTTACTACATTTGAATTTAGAAATAAGCTGAGAAAACACGAAAGCGAGCGTTAACTATTTTTGGGGGCACTATACAATTTTGGAGAAGTTGACTGGATTCTTATTTTTTAAAAAAAATTCAGATGATCGTTTTCGATTGTGAGGGGAGGGAAGCGCTGGGATGTGTGCAGACGGTGGGTGTGTGAACTCGCTCCCGGCTATTCTGACAGCAGACAGGAAGGTGGAGATGTGTCGCATATAGGCCGGCTGCAATGGAATGCGGCCTTAATATGTGTGTTGGACCGCAGAGAGTTAGCACGATGAGAGACAACTCGCATGGCCTGGCTTGCATAGTCATGTTTGGCGTGTAGGTGATATGAATTTCTCAGGTGCTAAGTGTGAATGTGGCTGTCATCAAGTCATGTTTGAGGGGTCGAACAGAGGCCTTTGAGCGAATTGAGAGCTGTCGGACATGTGACTTTGTGTGGGACAGGTTGATTGCGCCCGTCTGTTGAGCTACTTTGGTATGCGTTATTTGGACAGATTACGGTATGCGTTATTTGGACAGATTACGAGTACTGATGGTATTTACAGTTATGGGTACTGCTTTATTTAGGAGCAGTTTGATATTGTTCACTGAAATTCGGAGCTGTTTGCGTGCCTGCCGACTGTGCAATATGACACCAGATACATAAAAAAAAAAATGGTTCTGAGCACTACGGGATTCAACTGCTGAGGTCATTAGTCCCCTAGAACTTAGAACTAGTTAAACCTAACTAACCTAAGGACATCACAAAAATCCATGCCCGAGGTAGGATTCGAACCTGCGACCGTAGCGGTCTTGCAGTTCCAGGCTGCAGCGCCTTTAACCGCACGGCCACCTCGGCCGGCGAGGTACATCAGGGCGAGTGTTTTTTGTATGAGAGTGATAGGTATACTCGATGCGTAAATAAAATGTACGTTAAGTATTTGTGGGACGATATAGAATATGAGAGAGTTCGAGTTGATGTTGTTTTTTCTTCTTGGAGGGTTTGTTAGATCGAATTGCTGAGGCGAGTAGCTACGAGAGCGCGAGGGATGTGACTGCAGCTTATCTCCATCTCTCAGCGGTTAACTAAAGATGGGGCGAGCAATGTTCTCGGCTTAGGTACTGGGGGCGTGCTCTGGCCATGTGGTAGACCGTTTGGGTTGAACAACATAGTTTAGGTAGATTATTTACAGAGGAGTATGTCCGACGGGAGTATAAAGGACCAGGCTGTGATGTGGGCGGTCTCGCGCACATGGTGTGTGAGAGAGGCAAAGCAGACGATTTTGAGTCATCACAGATGACTTAGGCTAGTGGCTTCGTTTGCCACAATTTTCTTGTGTTGGTAGCGAAACACGAACTGACCATCAGAATTGAAGCTTGCCTTATTTGTATAGACAAATTGTTATATAAGTTAATGTAGGTTAGTACACGTTAGTGTACGTTAGTAAACAGAAGCAAGCATTAGTACATGTTAGCCAACGAACATGGGTCGGTAAAGGACGAAGTGGTCGGTAGGGACTTAAACTATTTCACTTCAAGTCCAGGTGGTCATAGCAATGGCGCAAATTGATACCAAGTCTAGGTGGACGTTGCAGTTTTCTACATCACAGAGGTTAATTAATTGATCAGATTAATTATATAGTCATGCGAACTTTGTTACATTCACTTGCGGGGGTACTAAGCTAGGTGCGCGCGATGGCTCATGTGTACGGACATGTGTTTTCGCGACGATCTTGCATTAGACAATGAAGCATGTGGGCTGAATAATGAGAATCAGGTGATCAGTTAACTTAGTGAGAGCGTTCTTTGTCTGACAGAGCCAAGTGGTCGATCGCTCGTTGTGACATCAAGGAAGTTTCCAACTCATTAGAAAAAACATTCCAGTTCGAGCATGTCGGCTCGTGTCTATCGGTCTTGAATTGCAAAGCTTATCGGGGTGAGAGCGTCCTTTGTGCTCCATCACACGTGCGGATCATCGGGATGTCAGTAGGGACACACCTGCATGACCGTAATGCCTGAAATAGAGTCATTTTCCCACCTTGTGACTTAGCGTAGTACAAGTGACGAGATTTCAATAATTTAGCAGCGGAAGCATAAGTGACCGTAAAAATTCAAACTTGGTGGACGTGGCTCAATTGGCTTTCTTCCCGCCAACTTAAGTGACTTCCGGCAACGTCCTCATGTAGCTGAGATACGAACTAACACGCAGTTGGACTCCACACCTCGCAGCGAGCACGGTGGATGTTGCTGCGATCTCGAAGATGTGATATTGCAGAACAAGTGATGACGGTACTGTTTGAAACAAAGACTTCAGCCCTTTTCCCACGAATTAACAGGTGTTGACTTAAGAAACTTCCTGGCAGATTAAAACTGTGTGCCCGACCGAGACTCGAACTCGGGACCTTTGCCTTTCGTGTGCAAGTGCTCTACCAACTGAGCTACCGAAGCACGACACACACCAGGTACTCACAGCTTTACTTCTGCCAGTACCTCGTCTCCTACCTTCCAAACTTTACAGAAGCTCTCCTGCGAACCTTGCAGAACTAGCACTCCTGAAAGAAAGGATATTGCGGAGACATGGCTTAGCCACAGCCTGAGGGATGTTTCCAGAATGAGATTTTCACTCTGCAGCGGAGTGTGCGCTGATATGAGGAGAGCTTCTGTAAAGTTTGGAAGGTAGGAGACGAGGTACTGGCAGAAGTAAAGCTGTGAGTACCGGGCGTGAGTCGTGCTTCGGTAGCTCAGTTGGTAGAGCACTTGCCCGCGAAAGGCAAAGGTCCCGAGTTCGAGTCTCGGTTGGGCACACAGTTTTAATCTGCCAGGAAGTTTCATACCAGCGCACACTCTGCTGCAGAGTGAAAATCTCATTCAGGTGTTGACTTAGGTTAGTAAAAGTGCATTTTATTATTATTTGACGAGATTTTCATAGCTTGGGAGTGAAACAATAAGTGACAGCGAAAAATTCAAACTTCGTAGGATGAGGTGGACTTGGGTTAGTGCATATGGCCCAATCGGTTTCTTTTTTTTCGTAGGTGTGACGGATTATCGTGTTCGAATTTGAATTTGTGACAGATTTTTTGTTGTGGATGTAAGGGAATTGGCTTTCTTGCCACAAAAATCGACCATCTTGAATAACAGTAAATAATAATAAATGATAATAACTGCTAATAAATAATAGTAAATGATAATAATAAATAGAAGTACGGAATTATGGCATGTGAATTTGAACATGGCGGCATCTTCTTTGTTGGTGGAGGTAGGCCAATAATAATAAATAATAATAACTAATAAATGATAGTAAATAATAATAAATGATGAATGACAATTAATAATAATATAGAAAAGTATGGTTTTGCAGCCATCATCGTTTTGGAATTTGAATTTGAAGGGAATTTTCTAGTCGACGTAGGCCAAGAATAGTAAATAATAATAATAAATGATAATAAATGATAATGAATGATAATAATAAATGATAATAATAATAAATAATAATAAAGACAAGTATGCATGCATTATCCTGTTGGAATTCAATCTTGCCGCCATTTTTTTCTTCTGGAGGCTTAGGTTAGTGGCTAGCACAATTGGTCTATTTTCCCACCAAAATTCAAAATTCCCGCCATTTTTTCTGGAGGTTAGGTTAGTGGATGTAGCACATTTGGCCTATTTTCCCGCCAAAATCCGCCATCTTGGATGATGTCATGCGCTGTTCCCAAGTCTACATACCGCCATCTTGGATGACCTCATCGCCGCCATCTTGGATAAATTTGGCAACAATGCAGTGGGGCTGCACCCCCCTTGTCCCATTACTGCCGTATGTCGAATTCTATACTCTGGAGAAGGCTTTGTGACTACTGTTGTATCTCTTCCACTGTTATGAATAAGCGAAGCTTATATGTAAAAGACATAACTTTAAAACATCTGAGAATAAAACAAAGACTATAGCTTTTACTATAAAAGAAGCAATGGAAGAACAATTGTAATTTCTGAAATAATGTAAAAAGTCCATCACTTTTCATTAATGTCCTAAAACCGTTTCCGAATATAATAGCGACAAAGATAGATAAATGCACACAGGAGAGTCGACAGGCGTATTGGTTTGTTACCAGTCGAAATTTTAAGGACTATAGCTGTTGCAATCACATTTCATGGAAGAAAATTATGCCTTTAGCGTCCCCTAGATGGTCAATAGTATTGCACAATTTTTCCTGAAGCGCTAAAATATTAAACGTATAGGGATGTGATTGTGAGTTTGCGCAGTAACACTGAGAATATCAAACGGAAATATTGTGCCGTCTGTGGGCAGACCATCGCGGGCTGCAGACTATGAATATCACTGTGTTCATGTTCGTTGTTGCTATGGTATTGAACATGAGTTCAAAACAAGGCGAAAGACCGTTATGTTTAGAGTGCAAAGAAATATAAATAATAGCTGGCATAGTGAGAAGTTACGTCAGATGAGTATAAAAACAGAAATTCCGAGAATGGTGTGAGTTTTTGCTAAGAAGCTGCGGTGAAAGGCCACGAAGGACGGGATTTCAAAAACATAATTAATGTAAAATCATGAATAAAAGTATACATAGCTATTTATGTGAGTGTGTAAATTATCTAACAAAAAAAATCCTTTACTGCATGTATTATTGCACGACACGTTTCCATACCAATGTATCAAATACTTTAAAGTGAAAGTGCATGTGTAAATTTTATGTCCTCGAAAGAATTACCAACGGTAAGGTATTGTAGCATAATAGGTAAACACTGAGTTGGTGGAATAACATCTCTCATTGCAGTACGTGGTGTGTTTTTTAAATAAGGCCCATTTGAACATAAGGACACAACGAAATGTTAAGTCAAAAAAATTAATTTATTTTCAGAAAGTACATACTTCACTCTGTTTTTCGACATAGTTGCCAAGTTTGTTCAAACACATATCATACCTCTCAACCAATTTTAAAATACCCTCTTCATATAAACTTTACGCCCACTCCAATAACCAAGAGTTCACTGCCGTTTTCACATCGTCGTCATCATTGTAACGGTTGCCACTGAGGTGTTGTTTAAGGTGGAGGAACACATGGTAACCGCTCGCCGCAAGATCGGGACTGCAGGGTGGGTGGTCTAAAACTTCCCAGCCAAAACTGTCGAATAAATCGAGGGTCTCACCTGCAGTGTCATGGAGAAGGACAGTTCCCTTTGTCAGCATGCCTCATCTTTCGTTTTGAATCGTTCTGCATAGCTTTCTCAGGGTTTGGCCGGATGCTTCTGCATTGATAGTGGTTCCTCGTTGCATGAAGTCGACCAACAAAGCACTATGCCTATCCCAAAACACCGACGCCTTGATTGTGCACTGGGACAGAGTCTGTTTGGCATTCACCTTTGCAGGCGTGTGTGTGTGTCTCCATTCCATGCTCTGTTGCTTCGATTTGGGCGTGATATGCGAAACTCATGTTTCGTCTGCAGCTGCGATCTGACTCAAGAAGCCGTCACCTTCCTCGTGATAACGAGTCAAGAACTTCATCGCGCACCCAAATCTTTGGTTTTTATGGTCCTCTATTAGGAGTTTTGGGATCCAATGGGAGCACAGTTTCCTAAAATTCAGGTGTTTAGAAACAATGTTGTAAATCACAGATCTCAACACGTCAGAAAATTCGTTAAGGAGACCTGTTACTCCGCCTGTTCTCACGAATCCTCGCTTCAACTGAAGCCACCAAATTGTCTGTAATCAAAGAAGGGCGACCGGAGCGGTCCTCATCATGGGCGTTGACACCGCCATCTTTGAATTCTCGTACCCACCTACGTACTTTGCTTTCACTCATAACAGTATCACCTTACACTTCGCAAATCTGTCGATGAATTTCTGCAGTAGACAGGTTCGTTGCTGACAAAAACCGTATCACTGAGCGAACCTCACACGCGGCGGCAAGTTGATAGTCAAACATTTTCGAAGGACAGAACAGAACTGTACAGGTTAGCTACAGACCTGAAACTGAGCACAGTTGTTCCCGAGACATGCCGGTACACGACGCACGCGCTCGTTGCGGTATTCGCGCGAACTGCTAGTACATACAACAAAACGGACCTTACTTAAAAAACACGCTTCGTATTATCTTTTTCGATCATGGGAATTTGAGGTCCACAGAAATTTAATCCCGGTGGAGGAGGGAGTGCAAAAATCTAAAATTTCTAGTTTTGATGCAAATGACTTAGTCAGTCTTGGGACGTATTATGCCCCAAGAATTAAATTTTATAGGCGATACAGAAAACATATCACAGAGAACTGATGGTTATCCACTCAATATTCGTTACACGTATGTTATTTCGATAGCGCACTTGAAACAACAAAAAACGGCTATACAGCAGCTGCTAAAGCCATAGTTTTGTCTGAGATCAGCCACGTGGTGCTACATTTGGTTAAAGGAAAGGTTTAGTGGAGTCATGGAAAATCACTTCTAGAAGTGTATAAGAAATTTATAATGAATAAAAATTTCGTACGCCATATTCAAAGAGGGATCGGTAAGGGGGATGCAAGTGCCTATCTATCGGAACGCCTGTGTATATTGACAACCATTTCCAGTAATAAGATAGATTTTTGTTTTATTTATTTATTTATTTATTCGTTCAACCTCAGTTCTCTCAATACGTTTTCTTGAGTGATCTCTCTGACACACCTTGACCTAATTTCTCAACCCCATTCTTACTGCTTCCAACAAAGTAGAGCAATTACCACAGCAGTAGCGCCTTTATCGCCAACATTCCGAAACACAATTTTTGCACAGGTTCATTGGGCAGCATAGGGAGAACGTCAATAATATTACACAATATTATTTTCCTGTGTTATTGACCGTCTAGGGGCCACTTAAGAAACAAACGACTGGCCGGCCGGTGTGGCCGAGCGGTTCTAGGCGCTTCAGTCCGGAACCGCGCTGCTGCTACGGTCGCAGGTTCGAATCCTGCCTCGGGCATGGATGTGTGTGATGTCCTTAGGTTAGTCAGGTTTAAGCAGTTCTAAGCCTAGGAGGCTGATGACTTCAGATGTTAAGTCCCATAGTGCTTAGAGCCATTTGAACCATTTTTTGAAACAAACGACAAAAATACATTTCCCACAGCCAAATAAGGATTATCTAAAGAGTCAAATTAATACAATAATAAGTGGATATCATCGACCAAAGATAAGCATCGTTGACAGGAAAGACTTTCAAAGAGCAATACATAAAAATGGTAAAAATTGAAAGCAATAATCTAACACAGAAGAAAACTTTAGGCGGTACAGAAAAGCAATTGGTGCTGTGTTAGGCATGTATCTATGTACTGTACTGGGCACTTTCATATCATCCTGTGATAGATTCTGTTGCAGGTGCTATTTATTTAACTGTTATGCTCTGGACTTTTGATTTATCACTTCTGAAAATACGTGTAACGTCAGAAGCTTCAAAGGTTTCTTTTTTTTCTTTTTTTTTAAAAAAAGTGGGAGTGGGGCGTTATGGCTCTCGTGTAGGTTTCACATCTTCTGCATTTACGAATGTTAGGAACATCGCTAAATTTTCTACTCCGAATCTTTCCCACATTAACCGAGTAGTGAGGATTGCTAGGAAGCTAATATTAGTACGCCACTGGTGTACACTTTCTGTATACGAAAGAACCTCGAAAAAAGAAACACACTCGCCGAAATCGCTAGTGGATTTTCTCTTTTGTTATAGTCTATAATATCGAAATTTCGTATCATCATTGATTTATAACAAGCAATACACATGATGAAGTGCTTTGATGGAAGCCGCCCGAATATCACGAAGCGCTCCGTCTATATTCAAAGGCAGTATTTTGTTGTATGATATGAATAATGAATATCAAACGTAATAGGTAACTAAATGAACTCAGCTATTATAAATTATAAGTGTGAATTTATTTCAAAAGTCCAGTTAAATAAAAGGTAAGAGTCATTTCAGTTACAATGTCCTCATGCCATAGAAGGTAAAACCTCTGTGCTATAATTTTCATAAGATTGAAAGTATTTCTGTGCTTCAGTGCAGGATATGACGTCGAAAAAAATGGCTCTAAGCACTATGGGACTTAACATCTGAGGTCATCAGTCTCCTAGACTTAGAACTACTTAAACCTAACTAACCTAAGGACATCACACACATCCATGCCCGAGGCAGGATTCGAACCTGTGACAGTAGCGGTCGCGCGGTTCCAGACTGAAGCGCCTAGAACCGCTCGGTCACAACGGCCGGCGATATGACATCGGTCAATCCGTATAGCGAGAGTGGCCCGATGCTGTTGACACACAAGATTTACTTTTTCGCTAAACACCTTTGGGACAGACAGTGTTAGTGATCGCAAATGTAAACATATTATTTCTGAAACTGGTAGAAATATCTACTAACAATAAATCAGAAACCACAGGCGCACTTTTTTTTTCATGTCAGTCTAGAGGAATCATTACCAACTATAGGACTAACAAGAATATTAAAAAGTCTCAAGAAATTGTAAAGCCTGTCAGTAATAGTGTGCTCATATATGCCGTCTTTTCTATAAAACAAAACGCACAACAGGTATACTATAAATCCAGTATCACGCAAGTTCAGATATTTGTAATCCGTAGCTATACGGATGGTCTAATAAAGAAATGGAGTAGATTTTTCAAATTTGGGAAGCTTGCTTCAGATACTGGCATACAGATCTGCCTTTCTGAAGAATGTTTTTGGCCGAAAACTTAGGTGAACACTTTTCGTCGTGCCAGCCTGGTGTTCGGCGTGTGAGTAGCAATCTATCTTATTCACAGTAAAGTTATTCCCGTTTCAAGTTTGATGTAAAGAATCCTCTGCACTTCAACAGGAACAACAATGTACATAATTATAATACGAGAACAAAACAGTGACATTCATTACGTCGCATTAAGGTTATCTGTAGCACACACAATGGTTCACAATGCTGCAAGCGAAAGTTTTGATCACTTACCCGGTGATATAAAAAGCTTGACAGACAGCAAACTAAAATTTGAAACTAAACTGAAGATGTTTCGCTTTGGAAACTCCTACTACTACGCAGAAGAGTATCTATTAATGTAACGTATAAATGGTGGTGTGTAGGAATTACTAACATTTGTCTGTCTTTAAGTGATAAACAGAAAAAGTAATAAGTGTTCAGCATGGAGGCAGATTTACAAATTCCACATCATTACGATTTATCATGCAAATGATACATGGAACATGAAACTGTCTAACTAAGTATTGTTACATCACAATGCATGGTATAGACTTCTGTATGACGTGTAATATCTCAGAATTAAATAAAAAACTAAAATGAAGCAGGTGATCACAGAAGACATACATTCAATTTGTCATACATTTGGCTATTCCTGAAAAACTGACACGGTTAAAGAGGAGAAATATTCCGGGAAAAGGGAAAAATAGGCTACTGTTGGAAATGTAGGCATATACTCGTATATCGCAGATGCTAAGCTTTCATTATTAAAAAAGTGACTTAAATATATGTTAAAGCAAAATATGTATTTTACGGGGGCTAAGCTACAAGCCATCGCTTACTTTTATCATAAATATGTGTCCTAGTGACGCTAAATGTTATTCTCTTTACATAGAGAAAAGTATAGTCTTCTCAATAAACTTCAAATAGTGAGCTAAACCCTTAACCTTTACATATGAAATTCGTGAATTCACTCATGACACTTTTGTTACCTACGTATACGGTCATTTTCTGAACTCAAATTAATAATCAATTTAACTAGTTTAATAAGACTAAACCTTGAGTTGCTGGTGTACCCATGTATCACCAAAATAGGATAGAAACAATCAATAGTTGAGGGAGTATGAATGATAACAATGAATAACAACGGCATATTTTATTTTACAAAACTAAAACAGCTTTTATAAATCCTTTCATAACTACAACAATCTGGTAAATCTTACAAAAATAATAACAAGAACAAATCCGAAAAGGGTTGGTGCTTGATTGGCAAACCGTTCATTGCATTTGAAGCTCAACAAATTCTCCTCTGAATTAATCGTTTTTGTAAGGCAGTCTGACGCCCACTTCCATTAAAATGGAGTCAACTACAACCAGCTACCCCAGAAAGTGTGGTTCGCCAGAAACAGGGAGCTGTGAATATCGTTTAACAGCCCTACACCGGTGCAGCAGTACGTTACCCTTCCACCTTGATTCAGGCGGCAGCAGAAAACGGCGCGCTGTGGGTGAGGAGCAGCGCGCTGCGGCCGCTGACGCGCCCACGAAAGCCTGCAGACTAAGCAGACCGGCGTTCTGATAATTAGAACACAAAATACTTCCCTATCAGGGCGCTGCAATCCCGACAGATTGCAGTGTGAGGTGCACCCGTTCGCTGGTGTGGCCAAACCAATCTGACTGAAAGACACGATGGTGTCCTGGAATTGTCAAATGTCAGAAGGCCGACTCAGGACGAATAAGTTCATCCTCATGACACACTATATGCCCTACATGGTATGCAGTCCCACTCTCAGTTCAGATGGAACACGCCTCTGGCTCTAAGTCCACCACAAGTTACAGAACTCAAGTCTCATCCACTAGGGATACTGAAGTTCTCTACCAGAGGACAATCAGAAGACAAAGAAGGCAAGGAATCACAACCACTTCCCACCAAGCCTCGGTATAGGAGCCGAATTAACAACAACGAAACAGGCTCCACATTGCGCAAACCAATCAAAATATACTCTACACATTGAATCTCCCTCTTGATTGTTGCGTTGGCCTGGTAGCCAAATCCAGATACAGCAATGGGGCTCCCACGCTGCGGGAGCAAGCCTCTGCTTTGCATATCCTGAGAGGAACCAATAAGCGTCTCAAACTCTCTTCTTTGAAAAAAGATTTTAGAACAGAGAGGCTTCGTTCTCACAGTAAGCATCGTCATGTTTCAGGAAAAAACGTCTACTTAGATGGGATCACAGTCTCTCATTTATGGAGAAATCTAATCTTTCCTGGCGGAACATTTTAAATTTTTTAAACAAGGCTGTTCATCTTTCCAGACAGATGTTCCCATGAAATACAAGTTTTTGCCGCTTGCCAAAAGAACCTGGAAACCTCCTGGCGTCAGAGGAGTGACAGTCTCCTCTCCGCTAAACACGCGCACCCGCCGCTCTGTCCGTACTGTCCCAGCTTCTAACATGAGATTACTCGGAGTTGTATGACCTCCCCACACGTTGCACAAAAGTTCGGATTATAGAAGTCTCTCTCTTAAAAGGCTTCCTCCACCCACTTTGCGCCAATTGGCCACCTTCGCGGCGGACTGTCGCCTAGTTCAGGTGAAATGTTTTGCGAACCCGCGCCCTCCTGCTCTGACCCTAAGTGGAAAGAAGGGAGTGCCACAGCCTGAAGTCCCTCTGCAGGTACAATCCACAGAGCGCTGCTTCCCAGAATCACTCGCACAGCCAGGTCGCTGGACTCAGCACTTATGGCCTACAATCCATCTGTCTCCCTGTTCTCTGTCACCTCCACTACAGCCACTCGGGTACAAGTTCTCTACAGGCTACAAGTGCAGTTATATGAACATTATGCCCCCAATTTCCTCGTGTAAAAAAATCGTAAGTCACACATACCAAATGTAGTACTGTGGAATACCAAGATCATTACGCAAAATATGGATATCAATCTCACTAAAAGTGTTGTCAATGTGAGAGGGTGGCGTGTCACCTCTCAAAGCATTTGTCACCGTTCCCTTAATAACATTTATAGTATTACACAATGTTGGAACATGTTTTATGAAATTATATAGTATTTTATGATCTGCAAATTGCTGTTATTGGTCACACATTGAATGCTGCATCATAGACGTGATTGGAAAGAGAGAAGGTGTATAAACTACAATGAGACTAACACACTGACAGTTTAATAAAACAAGAACTCTATTCTGCATGGAGGTATGCCTCCACGCAGTTACTTTCTTTGACATTTCAATAATCGTTCAGTTCGTTGACATGCACAAGATACGATAGCATGGCTTACTTCTTTCCTCACTGCACACATTTATGCGCTAGCAAACAACACCTAGGTAAGTTTTTTGCAAACGTGAACTTAAAAAATGTTCTGCATACAAGCTGCAAAATGAAAATGTAACGAAAAACAAGCAGCATCAGTAAGCAAGCATTGGTTTCAGAGTTCCCGCTTCATGTGCTATCGACTCAAAAACAGTAAAAGCGGAATTAAATGGAATACGAAACCATGTTTTTCACACGACTTCCTTCTCTTCTTGGTTATTCGAAATATATCAATGAAATAAAAAATTACATCAACGAGGCCGAGTGTGTCGTATTACTACAGCAAATACACATTCAAGAACAGAAAAACATTCGAATTTGATCCCTGACACTATGTTATTCATGTAGGTACTGTAATTTTTATTATTTACAGCAGATGTTAGGTGCCACGAGAGGAATGATGAACAAGAAGCAGTCATAAATGCCAGTGTTTTGGGGTGTTTTAGATGGCGGCAGGGCCGGCCGAAGTGACCGAGCGGTTCTAGGCGCTACAGTCTGGAGCCGCGCGACCGCTACGGTCGCAGGTTCGAATCCTGCCTCAGGCATGGGTGTGTGTGATGTCCTTAGATTAGTTAGGTTTAAGTAGTTCTAAGTTCTAGGGGACTGATGACCTCAGAAGTTAAGTCCCATAGTGCCCACAGCCATGTGAACCATTTAGATGGCGTCAGGACCCGCCATCTCTGGCTGCAAAACAGCGTACACGGCAAGTCTATACTGTCGCCTCCCTTCTTTTTTTTACCCCTATGCAAATCAGCAACCATAGAGACCATATTCCGACAGCAATAAGTAGGAATATTATAGAAGTCAATATCGGTGGCGTTCTTAGACTTACAAACGAGTTCCTTAACTCCTGAAAGGATATGTATTGGACAGATAAGTTCATATTCGAATGTATACACAACCACGTAAACAGATACAAAATAAGTTTCACTTGGACGTCTGATACATGTCTGTAATTCAGAGCAGATTAATGTCATCTGATGTTCAAAATGATTCAAATGACTCTGAGCACTATGGGACTTAACATCTGAGGTCAGCAGTCCCCCTAGAACGTAGAACTACTTAAACGTAACTAACCTAAGGACATCACACACACCCACGCCCGAGGCAGGATTCGAACCTTCGACCGTAGCGGTCGCGCGGTTCCAGACTGTAGCGCCTAGAACCGCTCGGCCACCCCGGCCGGCTCATCTGATGTAAAAGCTGTTCACAAGTCTCCCGACACCAGTAATGTAAGCAATTATGAAAATGCTGAAATTCATAGCGTATTAGAGGAGTATTGTTAGTCGCGTATTTTGTTCAGATTATTCCGATCCTTCTGTTTCTGATATCCACTAAAATCGTGGGAAATACGGTTCCAAAAACTACATTGATGCAGTGCATATGGAGATAGCTATAAATTTATAGAGGTGGTTGAGACGGTTAATCGCAACTAAGGACCATAACTGCGAAAGTATCCTCCTATTTCAAAACAGTTGACGTTCCAAGGAAGCAAGAATGCGTTTTTAGTCAAACCGTGTATAAATAGGGTAAGGGACTAAGGCTGTCAACTTTGATTAACATCACAGACTCAGATTAGCAATACTGATGCCACAGAAAGCAGGATTATTAGGAAATGAATGTTCGCTGATATATTCTCTAACAGTTCTGCATTCGTCACTGTTAAATTTTAATGCTACAAGTACCTGCGAAACACGATAAATGGATGAAAAATGAAATGCTGCGAGTGTGTCAGTGATGTAATTAATACTTCGTACTCACATCGTTCCCTTGTCACGCGCTCCATGTGGCAGGTATTTCTGCCGTGCCTGCTACACTCTTATGCGGTTTACCTCAGATAAGATATCGCTGAATAAGATAAGATGTGGAACTCGGAGGCGGCAGCCAGTAGAATTAAGCGATCAGTGTACGATACGTTGCTGATTATGAAATTAATAATGTGAGGATCGCCATCACCAGATTGAGCGCACAGTGCACGTTGTTATTTATTCCATGAAATAAAATAGAGACTGTTGTTTACTCTTCGTTATAACTGTGTTTCTTTTGCTTTAAAAAAAAAAACCTTCCCTCCTTGTGTGGAATTGGTTCAGCTTCTCGCGAAAGAAGTTATAGCTTCCCTAAACCTGTATTAGTCGAAATTAATTACATTGCTACTAAGGAACGCTATAATACGAGTAACACTTTACTCTGGGGAAAGTTAAGTTTATTGCTGTGCTTACTATTTGCAGTACACTTCACAATTACTCGGTTTTCTGGACCAATATTTTTAATGCTGTACAGAAGAAGAACATATACACGCAGTTTGCAGCAAAACTATTCCACTTCTTTTGTTTACGAGATTAAAATATTCACCATTGTTCTAGTGACTGTATTAGATTACACAGGCCAACGATGGAAAACTTTTTTGGTGAAAATACCTTATTCTTATGTTTGTTCGAGAGTGGGAAATCCAAATGTGATGCTTAAAATACTGTATCACTCACCATTTCACATTTTACAGTTAAATTTGTTAAATTAAGCGATTTTTAAAGAATTTAACAGCTTTTATATAGTTAAAATAATTTAAAAAGGAGATGTAATGAACGTAGATGACGTTGGTAGCACTGCTGAAAAACATTTCCTGGAAAAAGGTCGATTCTATTTTTGTGTTAACTAATGGTGTTTTGTTCAGTCAACCTAACCTCTCTTTCCCGTTTCCTGTACGTGTGCTCAGTACAATGTCTAATTGTGGTTGTAAAAACTCTTCTGACAGTTTGTGTTATACTTGTGGTGAATCTGTGTTTAAGAAACACCTAGGGAAATTTACAGACTTTTTGAAAAAGGTTTATCTATAATATTTAGGATCTAAACTTGGTGATGAAGATAAATCTTGTGCGCCGCGTAAGATATGTTATGTGTGTTCTGAAGATCTGAGAAAATGGTTCAAAACAAGAAAAAAAGCCTTTAGATTTGCCGTTCCTATGATATGGAGGGAGCCAAGAAATCATTCTGATGATTGCTACTTTTGCAGTGTTGATATTACTAGGCATAATTCGAAAAACAAGAAGGTAGTAAACTACCCTAACCTTCCATCCACCATCCGACCAGTAGGGAATGGTGTGAATGGGGCAGATTTCCCAGTTCCTGAACCACTAGATGATTTAAATTCTATTGCAACAGAAGTATTTTCTGATGTACTACCTGATTTAGATGAACTAGATGATGATGAATTACATTGTAATACAGAAAGTCTAGAGCCCAAATTGTTTACTCAGAACGAGCTTAACGATTTGGTTAGGGATCTGGGCTTAACGAAAGAAAAAGCTGAATTGCTTGGCTCTAGATTGAAAGAAAAGAACTTATAGGCAGTTGGAACTAGAATATACATGTACAGAAAGAGAGAGCTGTAATTTTCCAAGTTCTTTCAACAAGAAGGTGATTTAGTGTACTGGCCAGACATTCCCAGTCTGATGAATTAGATTGGTATTGAATATAAAAAGGAAGACTGGAGGCTGTTTATTGATACATCCAATGGAAAAACGCTTCCAAGGCCGCTGGAACACGAACATGATGCGGGACTACTGTTGGTCACTTCACTGCGAAGTTCAGCAAAAGACTCATCGTAGAAAAAGCTACACAAGAAGCTTTAATGGAAAAAGAGAAAGAAATTACAAACCAATTCCAGCTGACAACTTCTATTAACACATATCACTGTTTTAAGTAGCTTACTGTAAATACAAATCATGCTTATGTTGTAACAAATTGAAGGCCGGAGTGGCCGAGCGGTTCTAGGCGCTACAGTCTGGAACCGCGCGACCGCTACGGGCGCCGGTTCGAATTCTGCCTCGGGCATGGATGTGAGTGATGTCCTTAGGTTAGTTAGGTTTAAGTAGTGCTAAGTTCTAGGGGACTGATGACCTCAGCAGTTAAGTCCCATAGTGCTCAGAGCCATTTGAACCATTTTGTAACATAGTGTTTCATTAATTTCCCAGTGTATCGTATGGCACAGGATTTTTATAGTATATAATAAAAACCATATAACTCGAAAACTATGGGTGAAACAAAAAAACTAAGGCTAGATTTGGATTGAGACCATAAAAATCTATAAAGATCAGCTATCAAAGTAAAAAAAGTTTTTCAAACAAAATTTTTCGTTTTCCTGTGTTATTGTCCGTTTCCTTTTATTCAGAGAATCTTTGTATCTCTTCGTTTTGTACAGCTTCAGGGATCAATGTACTCTAACAATTTTGTTTTACCGCGCAAACAGCTTGTGGAGAGTTTGATATGCCTACGCTTATACTAGCAGACACTAAAATATACTTTAAAGAAACTATTCCTGTAATATCCGCGTGATTTTAGTACATCTTATAGCTTAATTCGTCAGCTTCATGATGAACTGCCTATCAGTTCGTTAAATGGTCATGGTTAATGTGCTATTTCGGTATTAGGTAAACTACTCCAAGAAATTCTTAAAGTATCCACTGAAAAACAGAGTTGACTACGATTTGGCATTTGGTGCGTGTTAGGTCATATGTTGCTGTATATGAAATGTAAATATCATATTGAATTATACTAGAAATCTGGAAGGTTGTCGCTATCTGTATCCAATCTCGACAAGATGGAATGCATGTAAAGTGCTCCGTCAACAACGCACGCGCCTGTGAAAAAGCCATAATGAAATATTCATAGATCCCTCATATCTAATAAATGGTCTGAGTTATGGAAAAAAGATTTTGGCACATGACAGCTCCCAAAGAGGAGAGCATTATGCCATATGATTATACTCGAAATTTTCATATCTACCTATCTTAAAGCACCTACAGATTTTTTCACTGAAATGATGTATTTTCTAAGGACAATCGATAGCTGGTGAAATAAGAATTGCTGTGAGTTTTTACAACAAGATAAGTGAAAAAGTTAAGCGTTTGTTTTTATTCTGAAAATGGACATTTTCATAAAATGTTGACCTGTCTAGCCTTCAGTTACTTGTTTAATAATGCACTGTTTAAGGACTCTGTCGCAATTTCAAATGCTTTAAAATCTTAGTGAGATGAATACTTGTAAACTCTACTGTGTTTTGGCTAAAGAAGCAGATTTTAGTATGGCAACTGGCGACGTTACGTCTTGCTCAAAACTCATGACAGTCCTCCATGAATTCATACCTCCTCAACTACCTTCTTGATATGACTGACAATTCGAGGCCAGCCTGTGATGTAACATTTGAACAGTTCCTTTTGTCATCATTCCAAAGTCCTCAGCGTATACTACTTCTTGCATTTTGCCACATTACTTTCAACCTAGGCCCCTATATTCACAATCGGATTTAAATAACCATGATAAGGAGGAAGTCTGATTAAACTATGCTTTTCAGCATTAGCTACATCGTCGACCTGGTTACGAGAAGTCTTTGATTTGTACAGCACTACAAGTTCCATTACCTCCGCTTTATACATACGAGGTTCACCTACATCCAACGGAACATTTCTTTGTATCCAGAAGAAAATACCATTTTTCCTGCACTGCATTGTTGGCGCTCTGTACATCACAACAGATTAATATGGCGCAGTGAAGTTATTAATGTCGAATTCTGAGGAATACTTTGCAGCAGAACGTTATCTTCACTGCCAATGAACGTGTTCTTGGACTACCTCTTTTATTGTGAATCTCGTGTTCAGACGTGCTGTACTGTTGTTATTAATACAACGCCAACACAAAACACTTGTTCACAGTGTCTGACGACTGCAGGGCACTTGAACACCAGAAAATATCGCTTTACAAAGAGACTTGACGAAAATATACGCAGCTGGCAGCACGGTCGGTTTACCAATCGAACCGCTGGTGGCGTGGTATGGAAAGCTGGATCGCCGTTGGTGTCCAAGGTGTTGGTGTTATCGGCCGGCCGCGGCGGCCAGGCGGTTCTAGGCGCTTCAGTCCGGAACCGCGCGACTGCTACGGTCGCAGGTTCGAATTCTGCCTCTCGCGTGGATGTGTGTGATGTCCTTAGGTTAGTTAGGTTTAAGTAGTTCTAAGTTCTAGGGGACTGATGGCCTCAGATGTTAAGTCCCATAGTGCTCAGAGATCTAGGCAACGGCATCACGTCCACTCCGGTGAGCAAGCGTCAAAAGTCACAACTAATTTGAAATGCACTATAATTTTCACAAACTGTCACACTTTACATTTTATTTACTGTATTTATATGTTTTCAGTCATTTGTAACGGCAATGCTGAAACATAGTGAGAGTATCCATGTTCAAATACGTTGAGAAAAAAGAATATTTTTGGAAGTGGTGTGTTAACCTCTTCGGCGTTAACTGCGCTTTGTGCTCGAAATAGCACAGGACAGAAAGAGGTTGGTAATGAGTTTTAGTACCGAATGGGGCGTGGATGATTTTGATCCATTAGACTTTGGGTGTGGAGCCGCTTGAACTTCACTGCTTGTTCTGCCATTTGAGCCGTCTATCGCTCACCCATTTTCGGAGAGAGTCGGCTGAGTCATTCCGCTCACTGTGAAAATGGCTGAACGATACACAGCCGAAATATCAGAAGGAGAAGTAGAATTAATGCGGCTGCACGCCCGAAATTTAATGGAGTAGTCATTATGCAGCGAAAACATGAAGATTCTTTTGGATGATTTTCCTTGTTCCACATTTCGTCTGAGTGATCCAATTCAAAAGATTGTATGTGGAAGACACCGTAATGTCTTTATTCGACAATATTCAGTGAGTTTAATTAAAGCTGGATTGGCATATTCATGAATCTGTAAACGCTGAAATCTTACCAACAATCCACAATATGCTGTAAATTATTATGTTTCAGGTTTGCCACATTTACACTGTGAATCGATCACTCAGTAAATTCGTGCATTTTTTCAAGAACAATACAGTTATTCAAAATGAATTTCTGATGTTTTTTTCTGTTATTGAGGAATATTTAATCCAGAGCCAGTAGTTGTTTCTCTGAGCTATTTTACTGGAGTGAACCATTGTTAATTCTGCACTTAACAAGTAAAGGGACATTTTAGAAGTTCTTCCGTAGCGATTGGTTTAAACTGACAAAAATTAGGTTGCATGGCACTTATAAAAACTATGGTGAACCTTAGAGATAACTGGCCACTACATTGCACTTTAGTAAATGGCTTAATATCAGTTATCTATTTCAAATATAATGCAGTGTGTTTTCATATTGACATGAGTGTGAAATTGGATGTGTTCTATTCCTTTGTTTGTTTATTATGTTTGAAACGCCAAGTGGTGGGTGCTTTGTGTCAGAACCTAAGCTGTAAATCGACATTGTAACACTAATTCTGTTACAAACGCATCACGGAAAAGTCCACTTTACTTACACAAACTATTAGCAAACTGCAGATTTGACATTACCTAAAGTCTAACCATTGTTTCTCTGTGGAAGAAGACTACCAGCGCAACCGCATTGTGAGTGTGAGTAACGACAAGACAATTGGAATAGACAGTTCAATGTGGAAGAGCTCCAATGCTATAAGGAGTCATTTTACATATATATCCCATGAACCATGTAAATTGCCGTTGTTGGGGAGGCTTGCGTGCCTCAGCGATACAGATAGCCGCACCGTAGGTGCAATCACAACGGAAGGGTATCTGTTGAGAGACCAGATTAACGTATGTTTCCTGAAGAGAGGCAAGCATTTTCAGTAGTTGCAGGGACAACAGTCTGGGTGACTGACTAATCTGGCTTAGTAATATGAACCAAAACGGCCTTGCTTTGCTGGTACTGCGAACGGCTGAAAATAAGGAGAAGCTGCAGCCGTCATATTTCCCGAGGGCATGCAGCTTTACTGTGTGCTTAAATAATGATGGCGTCCTCTTGGGTAAAATATTCCGGAGTTAAAATAGTCCCCCATTCGGATCTCTGGGCGGGGACTACTCAGGAGAGCGTTATTATTAGGAGAAACAAAACTGGTATTCTTCAGATCGGAGCGTGGTATGTCAGATCCCTTAGTTGGTCAGGTAGGTTTGAAAATTTACGAGGGAAATGGATAGGTTAAAGTTAGATATAGTGGGAATTAGTTAAGTTCGGTGGCAGGAGGAGTAAGACTTCTGTTCAGATGAATACAGGGTTATAAATACAAAATAAAATAGGGGTAATACAGGAGTATGTTTAATAATGAATAAAACAATAGGAGCACTGATAAAATACTACGAACAACATAGTGAACGCGCTATTGTAGCCAAGATGGACGCAAAGCCCACCCTTACCACAGCAGTACAAGATTATATACCAACTAGCTCCGCAGATGACGAAGAGATGGAAGATATGTGTGAGGAGATAAAAGAAATTATTCAGATAGGGGAGGGAGACGAAAATTCAATAGTAATGGGGGACTGGAATTCGGTAGTAGGAAAAGGACGAGAAGGAAAAGTAGTAGGTGAATGTGGAATGGGGGTAAGGAATTAAAGAGGAAGCCGCATGGTAGAATGTTGCACAGAGAATAACTCAACCATACCTAACACTTGGATTAAAAATCGGGAAATAAGGTTGTATACGTGGAAGAGGCCTGGAGACACTGGAAGGTTTCAGATAGATTATATAATGGCAAGACAGAGATTTAGGAACCAGGTTTTAAATTGTAAGACATTTCCAGTCGCAGATGAGGACACTGACCACAGTCTACTGGTTATGAACTATAGATTAAAACTGAAGAAACCGCCAAAAGGTGGGAATATATATATATAAGATGATGTTACAGATTTTCTGGGATGATGGACAGGGATTAATGTATCATTTTGCTGTGAAAACCCTGGTCCGGAGTCGAGCGAGTCGAAGGTTATAGGCAGAAATCGTCCTGATTCCTCTGACAGTGAAATACGTGCACCAAAAATATAGGGCAGGCAACTTTCAGAGATGCTAGTATTGAGCAAAACAAGAAAAAAATTCTAGTAAACATTGGCTCAAAAATGCGTACGTTAAGACCTATGAGCGTTAGTTCGATAGAGGAGATGAGTTTCACATTAGCGAAGATGATCAAGTGGTCATAGCTCCTCAGATATGCATTTTAGAGCCCATGTTTACGGGGCATGTTTTTTTGTTTTGGTCCATACTACCACCTCTACATTACAGTCATAGCAACAACAGTACAGATCCACGTATTCCACGCTCAGAGGTATCAGAACGATTTTTGCTTACAACTTGCGGTTCATTCAAATCAGGTTCTGGTTCCCATCCCTCAAATTGAAACATTCATCCTTCTGCATCGATCCTGAAAGTTTGTAAGACCATCACGGAATCACCCTGTGATAAAGGTGCCGACACCTACAGCTTCGACGCTCTGTAGCATCGTTGGATGACGTTTTCGGACACCTCACTGTGTTAGTCAAGACACCGTCTACATACCATCGAAGTCTGTCGTCGTAATTTTGGAACACACTGTATATATACGGACGGAAAGAAATCGCAACCACAAAAAATAATTAATTTACAGTAATGAAATTTTGGGAATGCATTCATGCAGTGATTAATACTGCAAGATCACAGGTTAATGTAAGTGAGAGATAAGCCGATGCAAATGTGAAATCGTGGTATATTAATAACAGGTGCAACCGCCAGAATGCTGGATGCGAGCATGCAAATGTGCTTGTTCTGTTTTGTACAGGTACCGGTGGTGGGAATGGAGTTCCATGGCTGTTGCACTTGGTCGGTCGGTACAGGGACGGTTTATGCTGCTTGTGGATGATGCTGGAGTTGTCGTTCGATTATGTCCCATATGTGCTCGATTGGAGACAGATCTGGTGGTCGAGTAGGCCAAAGTAATATGTCGACACTCTGTACAGTATGTTGAGCTATAGCAGCAGCATGTGAGCTTGCGTTATCGTGCTGGAAAACAACCTGTGGAATCCCGTACGTGAATGGCAGCAAAGTAGGCCAAATCACAAGACTGACGTTGGAAGTTGCAATGAGGATGCGTCGGATAACAACGAGAGTACTCTTCCCGTTATACGAAATCGCACCGCCGACCATAACTTCAGCTGTAGTTCTAGTGTGCCTAGCACGCAGAAAGGTTGGTTGCAGGTCCTCAACTGGCCTCCCCGCACGGGGTCCCGGGATCGATTCTCGGCGGGTTCAGAGATTTTCACCTGCCTCGAGATGACTGAGTCTTTCTGTTGTCCTCATCATTTAATCATCGTTCATGAAAGTGGTGAGTTTGGACTGAGCAAAGGTTGGGATTTGTACGGGCGCTGATAACCACACAGTTGAGCGCACCACAAAACCAGACATCATCATCATCATCATCATCATCATTGTCATCAACTGGCCTCCTCCGAACTAACACACGGCCATAACTGGTACCGAGGCAGAACCAACTTTCATCAGAAAACACGACACACCTCCACTCTGCTCTCCAATGAGCTCTCGCTTGACACCACTAAGGGCTCAAATGGCGGTGGTCTCTGATCAGTGGAATGCACGGTACAGGGCGTCTGACACAGAGCTGGCCTTGAAGTAGCTGATTTGTAACAGTTTGTTGAGTCACTGTGGTGCCAACTGATGCTTAGATTGCTGCTGCAGATGCTGTACGATGCGTCAAAGCCATATAGCGAACACGATGATCTTCCTCTTCGGTAGTGCCGTGTGGCTGACTAGAGTTCGGTCTTCTTGCAACCATACACTCTCGTGGACACTGCTGCAAACAGTCATGTACAGTGCTACATTCCTGCAAGTCTTCCTCTGCATAGCAGACCCATTACACGAGCCCGTTCAAACTCAGTGAGGTGTTGATAACGGCGTCTGTGTCGCCTTAAAGCCCTCCTTGATTAACATCACGTCACCATGTCCAATGTCTACGATAACTAACGCCTACGACCGCTACACAATACATTTGAAGCAAACCTGATTTGCTACCTCGTACAAGCATTAGTAGTGCCCTCTGAATCGACCGGCGCGAAATTGGAATAGACATCATCCTCCAGATGTAGAAAAACGCCTACCGTCTTTCGTCGCTCAAGTCCCTCTTGGCGTGCCGATTTTTTTTCCCGTCAGCATATATACACGGTGCAGCCACAGCCGCCTATGTTCAACGTCAACAACCAACAACACTCACAAGCGGCAGGTGGCAGCACTTGCAGTGGAGGATATACAGAGGGTGTCAACGGAAAACAGTCCAGTCGTTGTCCTAATGAGGAATGACATCGATTTATCTAACGTCCAAAAGGGCATGATGATTGGCTTTCGGTACAGGCTTGGAAGCATTTCCGAAACGGCTAAGTTCATAAACTGTTCAAATGTCACCGTGGTTGAGGTATACTGTGCATTCCAAGTGGCGTTATCCAAAAGCAGTGCCAAGGAAACTGTGGTGCACCACGGGCCGTAGATGACAGAGACGAATGACTGCTGCGAAGATGTATGAATTAAGTACATTCCCACTGTTTGTGTAAAAAGCCATCTCTCCATCAGGGAACCGGAAGAGTTATTAAAGTATCTTTCATTTCATTAAAATTCTTCAGATTCCTTAAATGATCAAGAATTTCTTTTTGAAGTATTATTTCAACAGTCAGCTTGAAACTGTAGAAAACAAATTTATCAGTGAAAATCAGAATACTTAAATATATGAGTTACAGTTTTGGGATCTTGATTCAAGCGCCCTCATAAAGCAGCTTGTATTTAGCCGTGATAATATAGTCATACAGTCATGGTTGCTGATGAACTCTTTACGATTTACAACACACGTTGTCGCTTATTGGCGTTTATTTACAAATAAGTAGGAGCTGTGACAGCTGGACTCACTATTCCAAGGATAGTACGAGTAAGGCATTTCAAGCAGAACATCTTTCTTGTAGTGAAATATCTAGCCGCCTTTCAACGTAAATATCGCTGAAATACGCATATTGTCGAAATCTTACGCAAACTATCATTAAAATAAAATACTGTCTGCCAATGAGATGAACAACTACTCCCAAATCAAGATATGTTCTGATACGAAAGTAATGGTTCAAATGGTTCAAATGGCTCTGATCACTATGGGACTTAACAGCTATGGTCATCAGTCCCCTAGAACTTAGAACTACTTAAACCTAACTAACCTAAGGACATCACACAACACCCAGTCATCACGAGGCAGAGAAAATCCCTGACCCCGCCGGGAATCGAACCCGGGAACCCGGGCGTGGGAAGCGAGAACGCTACCGCACGACCACGAGCTGCAGACACGAAAGTAATGGATAAATTACTGTTTTATATAATTGTTTCTACAGATTAAAAACATTAGAGTTTGAAGAAAATCAGAGAACATTTGAAAACGCTTCAGTTGTTGTAGTATTACAATACTGTAAGTAGATTCCGGAAGGGGAGGAAGGGGGTTAGGGGTGCAGGGTGCAGTCGAGTCGGACGAAGTAGCCCGCTGAAAAACACTTTTAGAGACGAACCAATTTTAAAATGTGTCATCACATACCCGTTCCGCTCTCCATAAAACCTTCCCCATCGTTCCACATCGGATCTGGTTTTCATAATTGAGTACCACCTGTGTGACTATACAGAGAGATATTTTTCCATTTGGGCTACTAATAGTAGAATTTTGAGCATTTTTTCTAAGGAAATGCAACCATCGCAATTTCGGCTGTAGTTTTGTTTACCGACGCGATTTTTGGGTGACACAGCAAATTCAAGGGTATTTTTATTACCTGATTTTAATATAAAGTGTAATATTATTGGGATTTCCGTAGTATGAAAGCTGTGAGTACCCTTGGAAAGGCATTCACCTATCTGTGTATTAAATGATCAACTTATGAGATGAGACCCATTCTTTGAAAAACATTTGTTTAATATAATTTACGTAACTGTAAAGATGCGCATCTAGCGCGGACGCTAATATATCGATTCCGCAGTCAAAGCAACGTTTTAACAGAAGCTGAACTGAACGCTCCGCTTCGATCTAAACAGTAAAGTATTTTGTAGATCTTCAGATATTATCGTACTTCTGCTTGTAATGTGAAAGCGTAAAGAAGGTCGTCTTTAAGCCATAAAAGTGAGCGGTCTTGCCAGCGTGCAGACAACAGTTATTAATTTATAAAATTCAAGTAATTTATGTTCGATACTGTAAATCGGCAAGTTATTGTTATGAAGGTGTTGAACGGTGCAAGAATTGTCTCGAAGGAAGGAGAAAAGTAATGACTGTAATTTGTGATAAAAACGTGAAACAAGGAACTAGTACAGGACAGGTTGAAATCTGATCGCACCATACAGTCAGAAAATTACTTATGTAAGTTATACTGTTTATAAAGAAGCTCTAATTGCTTGTGAGAATTATTAGAATATATTTAGTGTTTACCAAATTTCTTATTCTATTCTTTTCCTTTATACTTTTTTAACTTCCATGCCGTATTATTTTTATAAATGTCAAACAGCCTTCACTACAGCAGAGAATACTGCGGCATCCTGGTCGTAGGCAGACGGCCGCTCCTTGTCTTCTATACAACTCATAGCTGCCCCATTTATTAATGATTTCATTTGCAAATACAATTTTTTTATTGTTCATTGTTAAAGGTCCCTTAGGTAATTATAAAATTCATACTGATTACGTAAAGAAATCCGGGTTGTTCTTTTCCAAATAATAGAAGCCTTCGCGTAATCAAAAACTAGCCTCCTTCTGACAACGATCAGGAGCCGACCAGAAGACGGACGTCCTCGATCGCTTTCGTGTTTCCTGTGGCAAAGCTGTGCCAAACTGGGAACACGACATTCTAGTATGATATAATTATCAGATTAAAATTGAAAAAAAATTGGAATATATTTAACTTATTTGTTTTTTCATACTAGAAAAGTTATTTATAGTGATGTTCATCGCACAACCGTCTTGTGAAAAACTGAAATATAGCCACCCGGAAGTCCTACCAGTTTCCAAACAACGACTCCAGTGCTAACATTAAACTGCTGTAGATGGGTAATTAGGTTATCATAAAAGTGCGCGCACATTTTTACTTACAAAACGCTAGTGGTCGCCAAACAACGACTCCAGTGCTAACATTAAACTACTGTAGATAGGTAATTAGGTTATCATAAAAGTGTGTACAAATTTTTATCTTACCAAACACTAGTGGTCGAATCAATATCGGTTTTTCTTTTCTTTACTGTTACAAATTTCTCCATAGTTAGAAACTATCACAACAGCACACAGCACAACATCAGTAAACGGCAGCACTCACTACAATAAGTAAGAACTGAACTGTCTAACAACACAACTGAGGTCAAGTAAGGCCAGCAATGTACAGCAGTTGGTGCTGGCTAAAGTAGGTATGGCTGATAAACCATAGTGCTACCAAGAGTTTAAATCAGTCGATGGCGTTGTTGATCATCCACAGTGCATAGCCCTTTTTTTCCATATGACTGCAAATCAAAATATCTTTCATTTTCACTATATTCAACTATGTCATATGTAATTTCATATAGGCGATAGGGTGGGTGGGTCCAGACTTTCCCGATCCCCCCTTCTGGCTACGTCCTTGCATGCATGCGATAAATGCGGAGACGTTAACTATGGCAAAGTTATTACCAACTGCGTCCAAAAAGGACCAACGTGGTGTTATTCTTTCCTTGACAGCCGAAGGACAAACACCTGTGGACATCCATCTGAGAATGAAAAATGAGCATAGGGAAGTATGTCAGTCGATTACCACCGCTATGGAATGGTGGTCCAAGTTCCTTGCTGCAGCTTTATGATAGTACACATCCCCATATCGCAAACGTAGTAACCATTTCAAGTGGGGGACACTCCAACGCCTGCCATATACTCTTGATCAGCCCCTAGTGGTTATCGTACCATCGGTCCCTTAAAAAGGACTTGTGGGGTCGGAATGGGTATCTTCAACTTAGTGCATGGGTGGGGTGATTGTCTTAACTCTCACGACGACTTTGCCTCATTAGAAAACCGATTCTGGACTGTACGGCTTTCAAACGGATACTTTTTGATCACTTTTTAGATAATAAAGATATATAACAAATTTTTAGTCAATTAACAAGCCCAAGTCGAAGAATGAAATCAGTAACAATGTTATCGATTCCATAAAGTGACACTAAAATGCGTAAAAGAGCATCATTTACGTCTTTCTTGGCTGGAGAACATGCTATTACCAGACTGAAGCTGAGATTTTTCAACTGTAAAGTCGATGATATACACTCCTGGAAATGGAAAAAAGAACACATTGACACCGGTGTGTCAGACCCACCATACTTGCTCCGGACACTGCGAGAGGGCTGTACAAGCAATGATCACACGCACGGCACAGCGGACACACCAGGAACCGCGGTGTTGGCCGTCGAATGGCGCTAGCTGCGCAGCATTTGTGCACCGCCGCCGTCAGTGTCAGCCAGTTTGCCGTGGCATACGGAGCTCCATCGCAGTCTTTAACACTGGTAGCATGCCGCGACAGCTTGGACGTGAACCGTATGTGCAGTTGACGGACTTTGAGCGAGGGCGTATAGTGGGCATGCGGGAGACCGGGTGGACGTACCGCCGAATTGCTCAACACGTGGGGCGTGAGGTCTCCACAGTACATCGATGTTGTCGCCAGTGGTCGGCGGAAGGTGCACGATCTGGGACCGGACCGCAGCGACGCACAGATGCACGCCAAGACCGTAGGATCCTACGCAGTGCCGTAGGGGACCGCACCGCCACTTCCCAGCAAATTAGGGACACTGTTGCTCCTGGGGTATCGGCGAGGACCATTCGCAACCGTCTCCATGAAGCTGGGCTACGGTCCCGCACACCGTTAGGCCGTCTTCCGCTCACGCCCCAACATCGTGCAGCCCGCCTCCAGTGGTGTCGCGACAGGCGTGAATGGAGGGACGAATGGAGACGTGTCGTCTTCAGCGATGAGAGTCGCTTCTGCCTTGGTGCCAATGATGGTCGTATGCGTGTTTGCTGCCGTGCAGGTGAGCGCCACAATCAGGACTGCATACGACCGAGGCATACAGGGCCAACACTCGGCATCATGGTGTGGGAGCGATCTCCTACACTGGGCGTACACCACTGGTGATCGTCGAGGGGACACTGAATAGTGCACGGTACATCCAAACCGTCATCGAACCCATCGTTCTACCATTCCTAGACCGGAAAGGGAACTTGCTGTTCCAACAGGACAATGCACGTCCGCATGTATCCCGTGCCACCCAACGTGCTCTAGAAGGTGTAAGTCAACTACCCTGGCCAGCAAGATCTCCGGATCTGTCCCCCATTGAGCATGTTTGGGACTGGATGAAGCGTCGTCGCACGCGATCTGCACGTCCAGCACGAACGCTGGTCCAACTGAGGCGCCAGGTGGAAATGGCATGGCAAGCCGTTCCACAGGACTACATCCAGCATCTCTACGATCGTCTCCATGGGAGAATAGCAGCCTGCATTGCTGCGGAAGGTGGATATACACTGTACTAGTGCCGACATTGTGCATGCTCTGTTGCCTGTGTCTATGTGCCTGTGGTTCTGTCAGTGTGATCATGTGATGTATCTGACCCCAGGAATGTGTCAATAAAGTTTCCCCTTCCTGGGACAATGAATTCACGGTGTTCTTATTTCAATTTCCAGGAGTGTATTTGACCCTACCAAAAAAAGGGTCAAATCCGGCCTGTCGAAACCTCCCTGGAATTTTTTATACCTGAAGAACACAACGAAAAAAATATGTCGAAATTTCAGCTGCTAAGAAACACTGCAAGCACATATATTTTTTTTTTTTTAATGTTGAAAATTGCCAGATTTGTAGGCCGTCAGATGGCTGGAGATATGTACACCCGGATAACATAGTTGTAGCATACAGTCTACGCGCAACTCGGCAGGTGCATAGCCTTGGTTGACAGCGCATCAGTAAACAGATAAGTTGGCACAATATGATAGTAATTTTTAAACTGAATTTCGTTTTCCGTTGATAGTTCCACTGACACAATTGTTCACAGTAGAATTTGCAACTCATTTAATATCCACAATAATTAGCAGTTGCCTTTGCACTGTCACTAAGTGGTAAAAATAGAAGTAGGACTGAATTAATTTTCTTTGCGTTTTCTTTGTATATGCTTTGCCAAGAACGCCTGTCTCTGTGCAGGTTCCAGAGCATCGCAGTAACGTGGAGTCCGATTAATGTTTTAGATCTTGCAACAATTAAATATGAAGAACATGGTAAACTATCGAAATTACCTGCTTCTCCTGAAGACCCACATATACGTTACCCAGTTGCTAGTCTCGTGGACATTCATTCAAGTGATGTCGATATTTCATTAGAAATTGTGGAAGCATTAGAAGAAAAAGAAAATAACTCTGACGATTCCGTGAATTATGGTTCGTACAATGATTGTTGTGCTAACAAAAGTAGAGAGTAAAAAGACAGTACCTTAACAGTCCAAAGGAAACATTATTGTAGTAGCTTTCAGTGACAAGAAAAAGGCTGTAAAGGTTTTGGTTTAACGAAGCAGTTAATTCAGCACGGTGCAAAGCCGTATTCCTTTCATACGTTAATTGCATAAATGGGAGAAAGACAAACATAAATTTCGAAATATGTGCCAAAATGAAAATCACGGAAGTGTGAAAGAAAAAAGAAAAAATATTCTAAATACTTAGAACTTTTCGTCAGAGGCAATGCATCGTTACTAAGTAAAATCTACCAGACTGGGTCCTCTGAACTGGAGGCGAGATGAATATTACTGATTTCCAGGCTTCTTCGACCTAATTAAGCCGATTCAGGAAATTACACAGAAAAGGAAGTCGCAAAGTTACGAAGTTAACTTCAAGTAAATGTGTGGCGGAGATAGCATTAATAGGTAATATTATAGAGGAATTCGTAGCTAACATAAGACGAAGCTTCTTGTTGTCTCCTGTAATGCTGCATATAAGGCCAACCTATCAGGTTCGTACGAGAACTGCGTACAAACCACACTTTCGAGTGAAAAACAAGAGTCACCTTGCAGTCGTTGAAGGCTAAGGCACATTCGTATACAATAGATTACTGTTTCTGCAGCTTTCTATCTTTCATCAAGAACATCAAGGCACAATAGGTCCGGAAATTTACGAAATTACTGCTTACTTGCAAAAGTATCCTAACCGACATAACAAAATTTTGAAAAATTTGAGAGAATAGATTCAGTATTATGTCCGAAACGTCTTCTTAACAGCTGTAGAAGATAATTTACTGTTTCTGTTGGACTTTTGGCCTAGACATAACAACACCTCTGTCTTTAGTAAGATGAAGAAAAGGTTGATAATATAATGTCGATCCCACAGATAACTAATAGTTTGATTCAGCCTGTCGATAAAAAGCATTTTTCAGAAAATTTTCAAACAACATTATTTACAATAGCTCTTTGTCATATTAGGTTTATCAGCGTAATCGTATTTGTGCATGGTCGGTTTGCACCACCACATTATACGAATTTGACCAAGTATGCCTAGTAAGCAACATAATATGCAGAACAATGGCTATGACAGTTCCTTCCACCATCCTAGTTTTGTCCAAACAAAACTAATAATTTCTGTCAAGTGCCTAAAGGCAGTAATTTTCCTGTTATCAGTTGTGGGCGGTGTAAGGAAAATATTTGTTTTCCTGACCCAGGGTACGCTTCACATATTTGTGATGACTACAGGGAATAAACAGGGAACTGTTTAGTTGTTCGTACAATACATATTAATAACAATTATGAGAACGGTGCTTCAGGAATTATCATAAAATAGTCCAGTCGACAAATTAAAGTCCCGACTGATGGAGGTTGTCTGTAATGCAGCGTCATACACTGCCTTGAGTGTCTTTCCTTCACTGGGCACTTGTGTAGTAACAGTTACATTTTAGCTGTCGTTATGAACTACATACTACCCCCCGATGAACCATAAACCTTGCCGTTGGTGGGGAGGCTTGCGTGCCTCAACGATACAGATGGCCATAACGTAGGTGCAACCAAAACTGGGGGGTATCTGTTGAGAGGCCAGACAAACGTGTGGTTGCTGAAGAGGGGCAGCAGCCTTTTCAGTAGTTGCAGGGGCAACAGTCTGGATCATTGACTGATCTGGCCCTGTAACACTAACCAAAACGGTCTTGCTGTTTTGGTACTGCGAACGGCTGAAAGTAAGAGGAAACTACAGCCGTAAATTTCCCGAGGGCATGCAGCTTTATTGTATGATTAAATGATGATTGCGTCCTCTTGGCAAAAATATTCCGGAGGTAAAATAGTCCCCCATTCGGATCTCCGGGCGGGGACTACTCAAGAGGACATCGTTATCAGGAGAAAGAAAACTGGCGTTCTACAGATCGGAGCGTGGAATGTCAGATCCCTTAATCGGGCAGGTAGGTTAGAAAATTTAAGATGGGAAATGCATAGGATAAAGTTAGATATAGTGGGAATTAGTGAAGTTCGCTGGCAGGAGGAACAAGACTTTTGGTCATGTGAATATAGGGTTATAACTACAAAATCAAATAGGGGTAATGCAGGAGTCGGTTTAATGATGAATAAAAAAATAGGAGTACGGGTAAGCTACTACAAACAGCATAGTGAACGCATTATTGTGGCCAAGATAGACACGAAGCCCATGCCTACTACAGTAGTACAAGTTTATATGCCAACTAGCTCTGCAGATGATGAAGAAATTGATGAAATGTATGATGAGATAAAAGAAATTATTCAGGTAGTCAAGGGAGATGAAAATTTAATAGTCATGGGTGACTGGAATTCGACAGTAGGAAAAGGGAGAGAAGGAAACGTAGTAGGTGAATATGGATTGGGGCTAAGAAATGAAAGAGGAAGCCACCTGGTAGAATTTTGCACAGAGCATAACTTAATCATAGCTAACTCTTGGTTTAAGAATCATAAAAGAAGGTTGTATACATGGAAGAACCCTGGAGATACTAAAAGGTTTCAGATAGATCATATAATGGTAAGACAGAGATTTAAAAACCAGATTTTAAATTGTAAGACAGTTCCAGGGACAGATGTGGACTCTGACCACAATCTATTGGTTATGAGCTGTAGATTAAAATTGAATAAACTGCAAAAAGGGGGGATTTAAGGAGATGGGACCTGGATAAACTGAAAGAACCAGAGGTTGTAGAGAGTTTCAGGGAGAGCATTGGGGAACAATAGACAGGAATGGGGGAAAGAAATATAGTAGAAGATGAATGGGTACTTATGAGGAATGAAATAGTGAAGGCAGCAGAGGATCAAGTAGGTAAAAAGACGAGGGCTAGAAGAAATCCTTGGGTAACAGAAGGGATACTGAATTTAATTGATGAAAGGAGAAAATACAAAATTGCAGCAAGTGAAGCAGGCAAAAAGGAATAAAAACGTCTCAAAAATGAGATCGACAGGAAGTGCAAAATGGCTAAGCAGGGATGGCTAGAGGACAAATGAAAGGATGTAGAGGATTATCTCATGAGGGGTAAGACAGAGCCGGCCGGAGTGGCCGTGCGGTTCTAGGCGCTACAGTCTGGAGCCGAGCGACCGCTACGGTCGCAGGTTCGAATCCTGCCTCGGGCATGGATGTGTGTGATGTCCTTAGGTTAGTTAGGTTTAATTAGTTCTAAGTTCTAGGCGACTGATGATCTCAGAAGTTAAGTTGCATAGTGCTCAGAGCCATTTGAACCATTTTGGTAAGATAGATACTGCCTACAGGAAAATTAAAGAGATCTGTGGATAAAAGAGAACCACTTGCATGAATATCAAGAGCTCAGGCGGAAACCCAGTTCTAAGCAAAGAAGGGAAAGCAGAAAGGTGGAAGGAGTATATAGAGGGTCTATACAGGAGCGATGTTCTTGAGGACAATATTATGGAAATGGAAGAGGAGGTAGATGGAGATGAAATGGAAGATATGATACTGCGTGAAGAGTTTGACAGAGCACTGAAAGACCTAAGTCGAAACAAGGTCCCGGGAGTAGACAACATTCCTTTAGAACTGCTGATAGCCTTGGGAGAGCCTGCCCTGACAAAACTCTACCATCTGGTGAGCAAGATGTATGAGACAGGCGAAATACCCTCAGACTTCAAGAAGAATATAATAATTCCAATCACAAAGAAAGCAGATGTTACCAAATGTGAAAATTACCGAACGATCAGTTTAATAAGTCACAGCTGCAAAATACTAACGCGAATTCTTTACAGACGAATGGAAAAACTGGTAGAAGCCGACCTCGGGGAGGATCAGTTTGGATTCCGTAAAAATTTAGGAACACGTGAGGCAATACTGACCCTACGACTTATCATAGAAGAAAGATTAAGAAAGGCAAACCTACGTTTCTAGCATTTGTAGACTTAGAGAAAGCTTTTGACAATGTTGACTGGAATACTCTCTTTCAAATTCTAAAGGTGGCAGGGGTAAAATATAGGGAGCGAAAGGCTATTTACAATTTATACAGAAACCAGGTGGCAGTTATAAGTGTGGAGGGACATGAAAGGGAAGCAGTGGTAGGGAAGGGAGTGAGACAGGGTTGTAGTCTTTCCCCGATGCTATTCAATCTGTACATTGAGCAAGCAGTAAAGGAAACGAAAGAAAAATTCGGAGTAGGTATTAAAATCCATGGAGAAGAAATAAAAACTTTGAGGTTCGCCGATGACAATGTAATTCTGTCAGAGACAGCAAAGGACTTGGAAGAGCACTTGAACGGAATGGACAGTGTCTTGAAAGTAGGGTATAAGATGAACATCAACAAGAGCAATACGAGGTTAATGGAATGTAGTCGAATTAAGTCGGGGGATGCTGCGGGAATTGGATTAGGAAATGAGACACTTAAAGTAGTAAAGGGGTTTTGATATTTGGGGAGCAACATAACTGATGATGGTCGAAGTAGAGAGGATATAAAATGTAGACTGGCAATGGCAAGGAAAGCGTTTCTGAAGAAGAGAAATTTGTCAACAACGAGTATAGATTTAAGTTTCATTAAGTCATTTCTGAAAGAATTTGTATGGAGTGCAGCCATGTATGGAAGTGAAACATGGACGATAAATAGTTTGGACAAGAAGAGAATAGAGGGTTTCGAAATGCGGTGCTACAGAAGAATGCTGAAGATTAGATGGGTAGATCACTAATGAGGAGGTATTGAATAGAATTGGGGAGAAGAGGGGTTTGTGGCACAACTTGACTAGAAGAAAGGATCGGTTGGTAGGACATGTTCTGAGGCATCAAGGGATCACCAATTTAGTACTGGAGGGCAGCATGAAGGGTAAAAATCGTAGAGGGAGACCAAGAGATGAATACACTAAGCAGATTCAGAAGGATGTAAGCTGCAGTAGGTACTGGGAGATGAAGAGTCTTGCACAGAATAGCATGGAGAGCTGCATCAAACCATCCCAGAACTGAAGACCACAACAACAACAATGAACTACAAGTTACTGGAAAAATTTATGATTTGACCCTTTCTTGTATGGCTGATATGCTTAATACCGCGTGTGTGCATTTTTGACTTCACACTACGCAGTGCTACATTCTCTTGTCACGATTGTGTCTGCTTACTCGCCAGTTCAAGCGTGAGGCAGGAAAGTGCCTGCACTTCGGTTTCCTGCAGAATCCTTGAACATGTCTTCAGTTAGAATCTATTAAACTTCCCTGAGACTGAGAAGCTTATGTCAATGAATCAGCAAAACATCGCTCTTACGGAACTCAGCTTGCCTTTTTCTCACATGATATACTGCGAACTATGAATGAAGGGCAACAGGCAGATTCCACATTTATAGATTTCCGGAAAGCATTTAACACGGATCTCCATCGCAGGCTGTTAACGAAGGTACGAGCATATGGAATAAGTTCACAGATATGTGAGTACATCGCAGTATGTTATCCTCGATGGAAGGTATTCATCAGAGACGAAGGAATCGTCAGGATTCTCCAGGGAACTCCGAAAGGACCACTTTTGTCCTCTATATACATAAATGATTTGGCGGCTAGGGTTGGCAGCAATCAGCGGTTGTTTACTTATGATGCTACGTTGTACGCTAAGGTGTCGAACTTGAGTGACTGTAGCATGATACGTGATCAGTTAGACAAAACTTCTAGCTTATGTGATGAATGGCAGCTACCTCTAAACGTAGAAAAATGTAAGTTAATGCGGATGAGTAGCAATAACACACCTACACTGTTCGAACATAGTATTACCAGTGTCCTGCTTGACACAGTTAAGTCGTTTGAATATCTGGGCGTAATGTAGCAAAGCGATATGAGATGGAACGAACATACGAGAACTCTCATAAGGAAGACGAATGGTCAACTTCAGTTTATTGGGGGAATTTTTGGAAAGTGCGGTTCGCCTATAAAGGAGATCGCATATATAACTCTGGTGCGACCTATTCTTGAGAACTGCTCGAGTGTTTGGGATCCGTACCAGACCGGATTGAAGGGATATATTGAAGAAATTCAGAGGCGAACTGCTAGATTTGTTGCCAATAGGTTCGAACAACACGTAAGTCTTACGAAGATGCTACAGGAACTCAAATGTGAATCCCTGGAGGGAAGGCTACATTATTTTCGAGGAATACTATCGAGGAAATTTAGAGAATCGCCACTTGAAGCTGACTGCACAACAATTCTTCTGCCTCCAACAAACACCACGTGACGACCATGAAGATAAGATACGAGAAATTAAAGCTTGTACGGAGGCATATAGATAGACATTTTCTCCTCGCTCTATTTGCGAGTGGAACAGGAAAGGAAATGAGTAGTAGTTGTACAGGGTACCCTCTGCCACGCACCTCACGTTGGCTTGCAGAGTATCTATATAGATGTAGATGTAGAAAGGATGTACAAACTGCTGCTACAAGAGAATCTTCGTGCAGCAAAAATTAGTACGCCTTTGAAGCTAAAATTTTGACAATTCACTTCTTTCGATGTATTATTTCCGTGCGAAAAATTTCAGGGTATATTTTGACATGTTGGATTGGATCATTCCCTTTTAAGTGTATTAAATGTCGACTTCCACTGTATGAATCATAATTTAGCATTATCAGCAGAAGATAGCAACTGTTTTGTACTTAACATAAAGTTAATGCCCTAGCATGGTCACTATAATGTTTGGCAGGCTTTAAAACGTAGATGAAAGCACGGCAACCCTCGTTTCTATTTATGTTCGTGTACAAAATTCTGATGTTGAAATCACTGTTAAATATGTTATTTCACCGAAGTATCAATTAGTTTCCGTTGCACAACAGCGTAAGTTAGTCAGTCATCACCAAATGTGCCTTAACCCTCAAATTACATAACGAGAGGCAATAAGTGACATTAGCATGTTTTTTTTCTGTTACAGATCAACAATACAAACAATTTCGGTAAGGAAATAACATAGTGCCATTTAATTTGACGGTCCACTGTGCCTTTCGTCTTATTGGGTACAGGTATCGAACTACCTTAACCGGTACAGTAATCAGTTCAAATGGTTCAAATGGCTCTAAGCACTATGGGACTTACCATCTGAGGTCATTAGTCCCCTATACTCAGAACTACTTAAACCTAACTAACCTAAGGACATCACACACATCCATGCCCGAGGCAGGATTCGAACCTGCGACCGTAGCAGCCGCGTGGTTCCGGACTGAAGCGCCTAGAACCGCTAGGCCACAGCGGCCGGTCAGTAATCAGTAGTGAGAAGAAGCGAGCCACAAGTGTTTTGTACTATTGTGGAAAAATAATACAAATTTTTATGTATCTTGAAAGTGCTATTTTATTTTGGAGCAAAGATCTCATTTTCATCCGCAATCAGAGATTGTACATTGCTCTATATGGAACCTTCTCCATTGTCCTCTTTGACAGAAGCAAACCAAGCATATTTATCCAAGTTTTTACTAAGCTAACACATCGTATTTGGTGCTTTTGATAGTTGTATCCGCATATTACAAAAATATTCCGTTTAAGTGACACATTACATCAAAAATCTCTCCGAAACGCATCATTTTTTGTATGCCTTGCTGTGCTCAATGTGTGAATATAAGACTATGTTGGATAAAGGTGCTATAGGTCTTGGTATTATTTAGTAGTTGATTATGGAAAGGAAATACTAAACGGTCTGCAAACTTCTTTAGAGAAATTTATCACCATAGACCTGGCGAGTAAATCTCACTCCTTTCCTGAAATTTCCTTTTTAAAGCATCGTAGGAAAATGAACTCAAATAGGCACAAGATCAAAAATAATAAAAATGGTTGTACTGAACAGCCAGTAAGCTCAATTATATTATTTTAGTGTTGAACATGACGCAGTTATCTTCTGAACCCATAAAATAGTGCATAGTCAGGTTATGAACTTTCATTCTTGTAACAACAGAAACATAGCTACAGCCTCCAATTGAAATGTCAATATCTTTACACCTCTTTCATAAATATTACAGACGAAATAGGGTTGATATCAACATTGAGCCACTTAATATGAGGGTCCACAATAATATTTCAGAAGTCATACGCATCCTAACATGAAAGTTACACATGCACTGTCAATACCTCTACATATTTTTCATAAATAATGCAGATAATTTAGATGTAGAAATTAAAAGAGCCCACACATGTGTTTTAGGTGTCAAGTATATCTTATCCTGTAAGTTAGTCAGTACTGTCAACGTCTATGACAACTAATACAGACAACATACACATGGAAATAACATTGTGAGATTTAACTTTAGAGTCCATTGTGTCTTGCATCAAATGTAGAAATATCAAGCTTTAATTGTCATCAGGTGCAGAACCCATAAGAATATGGCAGTGCCATGATACATCCCAACTGGCAGTTTCATTTTAATATCCTCTAAAGTAGTGGGATGGAACTGAGAGATACAAATGTTGCATGTGCATGTGTGTGTGTGTATGTGTGTGTGTTGGCGTGTGGGTTTACTCTGCTGACAAAGTAATGGGCAGTAAACTACAGTACTGTAACTGCAGGGGAGAGGAAGGGTGAGCGAAAGTGGAGAGGGCTTAGAAGAGGAGACATGGGACTGCTGACAGGGTGTGGCTTAGGAGAGAGGTGGGACAAAACTATGTCATTTGTTTGCCCCTGTCACTGTACAGAGGCAACCTAAAGTTCAGATACCAATTTCTGACCATTAACACTTTTCCCCTCCTATTCTCATCTCTTTGGGTTTCTTCAGACACTTTAATCTGCAAATAATTCATTGCAAGAATTGTATGTCAGACTAGCCATTCATTAACCTCATTCAACCAACGTAAAATACACACACACAAGTTGTCTGTTACCACTGTCATTAGGGTCTGATAAACTCCCAAGCCTTCGATTTCGACTTCTCTGCAACGTACTTGCACTAGTGCTAATTGCATAGCTGACCTCATTTTCTAACTTTGCTGAGTACCACCTAACTTTATTTCCAGAAAAGAATAGTTACTTATCCGTAAATACTGTATCCAACAAGAGGTTACCTAAACACTACTACATGGTAAAAACTATAATCGAATTTTAAATAGCGTAATAGAAAGTCAAAGACACACAAGTTTGCCTGATATTATAACTAAATACTACAGTCACAGGAGAGTAAAAAATAAAATAACTGATGTATGTCTTACAATTTTTGGTGCAATCGTCTAGAACGCATGGTACTGATCCAAGGTAGTGAGAAACTCTACAAATAAGATCAAAACCTTATTTTCATGCATACTACAAATTTAAGAACCCTCCCACATTTTTATATCTGTATGTGAAGGCTCATCTCACGAATTACTTTAGAGATTTTGGTACGGTTTTCACCAACAGCTAGACTAAGTCGCGAGGTAGGTTTGTGTGTATAATTTATTACTGCTGCACCAAACAAATCGTCCAGGTGTAAGCAACTAGTGCTACCTGCTTGCAGGCGAGATGGGTCGCTAGTTAGATATAAATACACTCCTGGAAATTGAAATAAGAACACCGTGAATTCATTGTCCCAGGAAGGGGAAACTTTATTGACACATTCCTGGGGTCAGATAGATCACATGATCACACTGACGGAACCACAGACACATAGACACAGGCAACAGAGCATGCACAATGTCGGCACTAGTACAGTGTATATCCACCTTTCGCAGCAATGCAGGCTGCTATTCTCCCATGGAGACGATCGTAGAAATGCTGGATGTAGTCCTGTGGAACGGCTTGCCATGTCATTTCCACCTGGCGCCTCAGTTGGACCAGCGTTCGTGCTGGACGTGCAGACCGCGTGAGACGACGCTTCATCCAAACATGCTCAATGGGGGACAGATCCGGAGATCTTGCTGCCCAGGGTAGTTGACGTACACCTTCTAGAGCACGTTGGGTGGCACGGGATACATGCGGACGTGCATTGTCCTGTTGGAACAGCAAGTTCCCTTGCCGGTCTAGGAATGGTAGAACGATGGGTTCGATGACGGTTTGGATGTACCGTGCACTATTCAGTGTCCCCTCGACGATCACCAGTGGTGTACGGCCAGTGTAGGAGATCGCTCCCAACACCATGATGCCGGGTGTTGGCCCTGTGTTCCTCGGTCGTATGCGGTCCTGATTGTGGCGCTCACCTGCACGGCGCCAAACACGCATACGACCATCATTGGCACCAAGGCAGAAGCGACTCTCATCGCTGAAGACGACACGTCTCCATTCGTCCCTCCATTCACGCCTGTCGCGACACCACTGGAGGCGGGCTGCACGATGTTGGGGCGTGAGCGGAAGACGGCCTAACGGTGTGCGGGACCGTAGCCCAGCTTCATGGAGACGGTTGCGAATGGTCCTCGCCGATACCCCAGGAGCAACAGTGTCCCTAATTTGCTGGGAAGTGGCGGTGCGGTCCCCTACGGCACTGCGTAGGATCCTACGGTCTTGGCGTGCATCTGTGCGTCGCTGCGGTCCGGTCCCAGATCGTGCACCTTCCGCCGACCACTGGCGACAACATCGATGTACTGTGGAGACCTCACGCCCCACGTGTTGAGCAATTCGGCGGTACGTCCACCCGGCCTCCCGCATGCCCACTATACGCCCTCGCTCAAAGTCCGTCAACTGCACATACGGTTCACGTCCACGCTGTCGCGGCATGCTACCAGTGTTAAAGACTGCGATGGAGCTCCGTATGCCACGGCAAACTGGCTGACACTGACGGCGGCGGTGCACAAATGTTGCGCAGCTAGCGCCATTCGACGGCCAACACCGCGGTTCCTGGTGTGTCCGCTATGCCGTGCGTGTGATCATTGCTTGTACAGCCCTCTCGCAGTGTCTGGAGCAAGTATGGTGGGTCTGACACACCGGTGTCAATGTGTTCTTTTTTCCATTTCCAGGAGTGTACATGGCGTTTATTAGTGGATCTGGTTGAACAACATCATTTGAGATTTAAAGAGTTTAAAACCCCACAGACTGGATTTTAAATGGATAGGATTATCAAAAAAGTCTTAATGGTCTTTCAGAGATGCTGCTTTTAAGGGAATTAATTGCCAGGCATATATCAGAATAAAATTATGTCTGACACTTTTAGACAGACTAAAAGTTACAGATATCTAAAACACAGTTTTGCAAAATACAACCGTTAGTTGCATGTGAGTGCTCTAAAAATCTACAGTTTTGGGCACCGGACGGAGACGTAGTTATGTGCCACTCGAGCAAACAATCAGTCGAATATTAGTCAACTCCTAGATAATACTACAATGGGATGTTTCTTTCTTGCACTTTTGCTACTGTATATGCCTATATACAATACGTTAATGAACAATGACAAATTTTTAAATTTTGTTTCACGAAATGATATCACCTAAGTATTAATGACCAAGAGGGATTCTTGATGAAACACAAAAATACCTTTCGATCCCTGCACAAGGTACCACGTTATCTCTAATCTGCAAAACAGCTACACCAGCATTGACGCCAACTGTCACTCTCTCGTTGACGACTGCACTATCAGTTTACAAACTACATATGCAAAACGTATCCACAAATAATTTTTTAAATTTACTCTTCTCAAATATGATAAGAGCGGATCGTTGTATCTCAGTCTGTTGGACCCATTGCCTTTATATTTATGGTTCAAGTATGTGTAAAATATAAAACAGAACAGAAAGAACTATTCCCTAAATTTTTTGCAATGTATCCGCACCTTTACCACTAAATATCATTTACTTACATTTGCTTTATAGTTGTTGGTTCTCCTAAAATTCATATTCAGTACCCTGCTATTATCAGAAACTAGTTGCAGGTTTACAACAAATCGTGAGTAAATTAGTGCTACACTGTTTGCATCAAAAAATTTTATCCCAAACTTTGTACTAGTATTTAAAACACAGAGGATAAGGGCAAACATTTAATGGCAGAATGAAATTGCCTAAGTTTCATGAAACACGCTTGTTCCTGAGAAAAATCTCTGACTGTACTTCATTACATACACTGTCGAACCAATATGTGCTATACTGCGGTACTAGAAAGAGGTAATTCTAACTAAACTAAAGAAAGGAATGAAGGTACCTACTGTCTCTTTACGAAGGGTGTGACATCGTCTCAAATACGATCATGAATTTTGTTGTAGTAAAAAATACAATGATGAGCAACAAATTAATTATTAACTGGAATGATTATGTTATGACGATTTACAGGTAAAACTGAGGTGTCCAACATTTGGCCATTCGTGACAGCTGTATGCTATCATACTACTTACCGTCTTCTTGTACAGGAACTGGCCGTCATAAAACAAGGGCACAATTATTCGTTACGTTAGCTCTTAGCTTTAGTGTAGTTTAATTTTAGCAGATTTAGAAAGTATCACTGTTAAAGAGATAACATTTACTCATTTTTTGGTTTTACACTTTCCAGCTAAGTTCTGAAGCTTGTGCCTTCCTTATTAACTGCTGTTCGTTACTACACTTATAATCGGCGACATATAATTTGATGCACACTGCTGAATATGTTGAATTTCTTATTATTATCACTTGAGAAATATAATTTTGAGAAAACTAGTCTACCTTTTTCTGCCTTGGGTGCAAAAAATACTACATGACAATTACTCATTGATAGTTTCATGTACGTAAACATAGTATATCAGTACAACTGGACTTTTCCAGAACTACAGTTTAGCCAACACACTAACAAGCTACACTACAGAATATAAGATCTCTCCTAGCAGGCATAGGCCAAGTACATGATTACTGAATTTGTTTCCTTATTAGTGCATCAAGAGATGTGCGTTAGATACAAGACGATTCATTGCTTAACAAGCGCAAACTATGAGGGAAACTCTTTCTGTAGTCAGAAGTTGAAATGGACCAACATCCAAAGAGAGATTTTTTCCTTCTTTGTCTCTCAAAAGAACAACGGCCCAACATTACGCCCTCTATGGCTCGATGCCAAACTGGGTCAGGATGACTATGTGGGTGATGACGGTTGCCAAGGTGGAGATGACCAAGCTCCTGCGGATGTGGAAGAAGCCGCCAGCGGTGAAGCTCAGAGGTGGCCCCCTCCGAACCTCATGCAGGAAGGCCTCTGCTTCAGGTAGCGGCGTCCCACACAGAGCGAACGCCGTTGCCGCCCTGTGCAGCAGGACTCCCGTCCGGCGTTCCTCGTCGCACGCGGCGGCGCAGCACATGGACACCGCCACCAGCTTCACTCCGTAGTAGGCCAGCCACAGGGAAGAGCCGAGCAGGGAATGACTCAGGACACCCGTGTTTATACCGACGTCCTCTACCAGCAGTGCAATTATTTCGTACGAGCTGTTCATGACGCCGAAGAAAGCACCGGCCACCATTGACGTCGCAGCAGGACCGTAATGTTGCTGTAGCGTTTCTGCCGCACGGTGGAGAACAGCGTACGCTGCGCGGAGGTCGTTTATGTTAGCATCTCGTGATCTCTGAGACAGCTCAGGTTCGTAGAGGAGGATGTCTGTAAGGCAGTCATTTGCACTCCCATCTGTTCCAGTATTTGGACAAATTGTCAAGACGAGCTGCCTATTCAATTCTCTGTAGCGCAATAGTAGTTCCATCACCAACAACGTAAAGTGTGGAGAGACAAGTGTGCAAATGACAGTGTAGATGAGGTAAGTCATGTACCACAAAACACGATCTTGCTCTGTAATATTGTCATACACTTTGATAACTGTCGCAGTTAAAATAACAAGTGTACTCACCATGCTCACAAGTATTCCACCAATAGCCTTTCCTCTATCTCTGTTCTCAAGCTGGAGACATTGGTCGACATATTTTAGTCTATGAAGATATATCCTGATGTGCCCCAGTTTACCATATGCTGATCTTCCGAAGAGAACGATGTACTCTGACCACTGCATCAACCTGACACCCATACTCAATATGACGATGACACGCGGGAGGATCTGAAACTGGACTGATGCAATGTAGATGCTACACAGCATAAAGCAAAGAGCGATCAGAAACCATAAAAATGACAGTAACTCTAAAGCTTTGCAGTTCATGGGCATAAGACCAAGAATTCCCCACAGCGAATAGAGTGGTCTCGTGATGATCAACAGTGCAGCATCGTTGTTCTTGCCAGAGAGATCAACAACTGCCGTTGGATATTGTCGACGATTCATTTTCGTGCCGGATAATCCTGATTTCCAATTAGCTATAACCGACGTCACCAATGGTTCTTTCACTGTCTTAGGCAGCATAACGATGGTCTATCAAGAATTTTGCCTTTTGCATCACTGTACACTACGTTTACAATAAGTTATTAACTCTACTATCTTTGTCACTACCAATTAATTTTTAACTCTCCTATAAGACTTGCACTAACAACAGCTCGTGAGAATTGATGGGAACTGTAGAGCACCAGCAACACAAGGACGTTATTGATCTTCCCTGAGTTAATCGCAACGATGCACTTGGGACGGTAACGCGCAATTTCGAAATCGCTTGAACGTATTAACAGAAATAAAAGTTTTACTTCGTAATGAACCTCAAGACCAAGTGTTCCAGGAAGTAATTAGCTTTTATACTTAATGAGATCTGTGTTCCTAATGCGTGTCGAAATGTAATAAAACAGAATAAACTCTAACTCCACTAAGAGCCTTCATGTAGAGTAAAACAGTATTTAAATGAATCGCTAATTATTTATAAAATCCGATTTGTATTAAATATGTTCGCAGCGCAAAATTTAAAGCCCCGTCTTAAAAACATGAACTTGTCATGGAAAGAAAAACAAACCTTACTTTCGCATCACAGCATATCAAGATGTAACCCAACCTTGTAACAGTGATACTGACGTCTTCTGATAGTTTCCGAACAGTACTATTACCAACGCAAGTTATTACTGGACTAACAAAAAAAAGTTTCAGATTTGTAGCTATTTAGAAGCAACAACGACTAAGGCACAGTATGTAAGATGTTTTCTGTACATCCATGCTGTAAGAGGCTCGTCTGATGTTGGTTGGGCGCAGATACATTTTCGCCTTAAACAGAAATCTTTCTCTGTTTCCTTTGGGAAGCTGAATGAAGCAAACGTAACAAAGGTGAGGTTTGCAGAATGTTTCCTGACGGTTATCACGTTAACGATATCTGACACATTGACACTAACCCACCGCTGTATTCGAATGGCGGTACTCTCTAAAATGCGATGTATGTAATGCAACGAGAAGATGGAAACCAACAAGCTCTTTTTTTAAGTTGTTTTCAACGTATGCTAGATTTTTCCATAGAAGAAGCCTTCTGTTTTGATCATTTTAGCAGTGTTTGAGTATCATTCGAAAGAGAAAGCACTGAATATGCTCATTCAGAGTGACATTTCTTAAGAGAATTACATTACAATTTCTGTACGACTCTCTAGCTGCCTTTTATTCATGTTCACTTAACTTTGCTAGTTCTCTTACATTCAGTTCAAGATCGCTACATCCCATAGATTGTCCTCACCTATGCTGAGACTCTCAAAGGTTAGAATAATTTCTCGCCTGGTTACAACCGCTCTATAACCTTCGTCTGCACTACTGTCGTATCGAGAAAGGGAGCATCGGTTTCAACTATACGAGATCTGACAAAAAATAAAAGTGAGTGTTCGCCTTAGTAAGGAATTATTGCTCGGTGTGTATCGATAAGCGACTGTTTTCTACCTCGAACTGTTAGTTTACCTTCAAAGACCATCAACTCGTTGCAGTACGCTATGAGTTTCCACTCTTACATCTACATCAATACTCCATAAGCCATTTGACGGTGTGTCACGGAGGGTACTTCTGGCGCCACTATCCGATTTCCCCCCCCCCCCCCCCTTCCCCATTCTCTATCCCATAGCGTGGCTCGTCAGAAGAATGATAGACGGCACATCCTCGTATTAGCTCTAATTCCTCAATTTTTTTTCGTTTCTGTTATTTCGTAAGACATGTGTGGAAGGAAGTAATATGTTGTCCGGCTCTTCCCGTAACATATTATCTCCGAAGTACAAGTAAACTGCTCTGCCTCGTGATGACTGGGTATCGTGTGCTGTCCTTAGGTTAGTTAGGTTTAAGTAGTTCTAAGTTCTAGGGGACTGATGACCATAGATGTTAAGTCCCATAGTGCTCAGAACCATTTGAACCATTTTTACAAGTAAACGTATTCGTGATGCAAAACGCCCCTTTCGTATCGTGTGCTACTAGAGTTTGTTCAGCACCTGCATAATGTCCTCGCATCGCCTAAACCAGATATCTCCAAACATAATAACGTAAGGGTCAAAATGGCTCTTCCACTAAGACCGAAGGGCCAAGACCAGCCTATAGGCTAAGTTTTCTAGATGCCTGGTATCCTAGTACTGTCAGAAACTCCTTGGTACAGTTCAGAAGTTTTCGTGACGCTTATCACTGCCGCCATTGTTTACAAGCTGACACTGAGTGGCACTGCAGAAGTCAGTACACAGTGAAAAGCTTATTCTTTGACCTTGAGCTGTGACCTTCATTTCATTTCACATGTGATGAGAAGTCCCCGTACTCCCTAGTATCCAATGCTAATTCATTTGATTTGTCTTAGCACGAGTACTTACTTAGGTATTAAGTGTCCTGTACATCGGTTTGCTGCCCATCCTCCTGTAAACCCATTTCCACACACCCCCTTGTGCTATCGACGTATTTTTGAACATGTCCGGTGTCATAGAGTGAAAGGTTCTTCGTTTGTAGCATCAAAGGAGCTGGTGTTGTTGATGAACAACGACCAATCCATTGTCCTGGAAAGTGTTCATTTAGGAACTCGCGCAGTTCGAGAGCGTAGTGTTGAGGCACTCTGTCTTGCTACAACCATATGCGTTCTGTGAGACCCTCTCCACAAGCTGAGATATTAACCGTGTTTGTAATATGTGTAAATAATCCCCGCCATACACAGTAACTTCAAAGAAGTACTATCCAAGCAGATGTTCAGATGTCATCGCTGTCCATTGTATTACGTGAGGCGGGTTCCTCTCAAACTCGACTGTGTAATGAGGATTTCCTTTGGTCCAATGGACAATATTTCTAGCACGTGAGTTGCAATAAATGTCACATTTCTCGGAAAACATAACTTTAGCACGGTACAATACATTTGGAAATTGAGTTAACAAAGCAACGTATTCTAAACCGTGCTCATTATGGTCCATATCCGTTAACTCCATTACGAACGTCGGTCGGAAAGATCTGGCCTGAAGGTCTTTTTTCGTGTGATCTCGCGTTCTTTTCCTCAGTATACCAGGTTCCGAAACAGTTTTAAGTGTCGACTTCAATTGATGTTGTTCAATCGAAGCAGAGACTCCGGCACATGTTTCTTCTCGTGTCTTCTTCCTTCCACTCCCCGGCACGTCTATAACACTGCCAAAAGACAACGCACGTCTTTCCCAATTCAGAAGTGTTGCCTTTCGTGGTGGAGCCTTATCGAATCTTCCCTGGAGTGCTCCCATAGTCTGTCTCATTGTCTGCCCTTTGTGTTGTCCTTCGTGCAGCCACATACTTGTCACTAAGCGCTCCTCGATAGTGCATTCATGACCGCTCACATCACCGAGCGAGGTGGCGCAGTGGTTAGCACAATGGACTCGCATTCTGGAGGACGACGGTTCAATCCCGTCTCCGGCCATCCTCATTTAGGTTTTCCGTCATTTCCCAAAATCGCTTCAGGCAAATGCCGGGATGGTTCCTTTGAAAGGGCACGGCCGATTTCCTTCCCCATCCTTCCCTCACCCGAGCTTGTGCTCCGTCTCTAATGACCTCGTTTTCGACGGGACGTTAAACATTAATCTCCTCCTCCTCCTCCACCGCTCACATCTGCCATAGCTACAAATTAAAACTCGATTCTTACTGCAAATGCGTGAACATGAATTCCAACGATTGATAAGAAGTAACATAGCTACCTACCGGCATAATAATTTTTTACTAAACAGAGCATACAAAGACATGGAGAGTTCTCGCCCACCCTGCACACTGCTGCAAATAAATGCCACTCGTGAAGGTCGTTATGATGCTCTTTCACGATGCGTTGTTACCTCCGTGTGTCATTTACTGACGGCGAATAAATAATGGATGGCATGATTGCACCAGTTGAAGAAATATGTGAAGAGAAAGCTAATTTATTTAAAATCATCGCTTTGTCAGCAAACACTGTGGCTCGAAGGGTAAATGATATCACTGAAAACACGTTAACTCAGCTGTATGAGAAAATTTGACACTTAAAGTGGTTCTGTTTGGCGCTGGGTGAGCCAACAGCTTAGTTTTTATTCAGAGGATAAACAAGAATTATTAAGTTCACAAAGAGAATCTTGACGTTCGTAATAATTAAAGATGATGCACGCTACAGATTTAATTAACACTCATGCTGTCTCTTTCTCGACAAATTTTAAAGCACAGGCAAAAAAAAGTATCGTTAGACAACTTCCTCCCCCCCCCCCTCCCTCCATGAACCATGGACCTTGCCGTTGGTGGGGAGACTTGCATGCCTCAGCGATACAGATAGCCGTACCGTAGGTGCAACCACAACGGAGGGGTATCTGTTGAGAGGCCAGACAAACGCGTGGTTCCTGAAGAGGGGCAGCAAACTTTTCAGTAGTTGCAGGGGCAACACTCTGCATGATTGACTAATCTGGCCTTGCAACACTAACCAAAACGGCCTTGATATGCTGGTACTGCGAACGGCTGAAAGCAAGGGGAAACTACAGCCGTAATTTCTCCCGAGGGCATGCAGCTTTACTGTGTGCTTAAATGGAGATGGCGTCCTCTTGGGTAAAATATTCTGGAGGCAAAATAGTCCCCCATTCGGACCTCCGGGCGGGGACTACTCAGGGGGACATCGTTATCAGGAGAAAGAAAACTGGCGTTCTACGGATCAGAGCATGGAATGTCAGATCCCTTAACCGGGCAGGTAGGTTAGAAAATTTAAGAAGGGAAATGGATAGGTTAAAGTTAGATATAGTGGGAATTAGTGAAGTTCGGTGGCAGGGGGAACAAGACTTTTGGTCAGGCGAATACAGGGTTATAAATACAAAATCAAATAGGGGTAATGCAGGAGTAGGTTTAATAATGAATAAAAAAATAGGAATGCGGGTAAGCTACTACAAACAGCATAGTGAACGCATTATTGTGGCCAAGATAGACACGAAGCCCACGCCTACTACAGTGTTACCAGTTTATATGCCAACTAGCTCTTCAGATGACGAAGAAATTGAAGAAATGTATGATGAAATAAAAGAAATTATTCAGGTAGTGAAGGGAGACGAAAATTTAGTAGTCATGGGTGACTGGAATTCGGCAGCAGGAAAAGAGAGAGAAGGAAACGTATTAGGTGAATATGGATTGGGGGTAAGAAATGAAAGAGGAAGCCGCCTGGTAGAATTTTGCACAGAGCACAACTTAATCATAGCTAACACTTGGTTCAAGAATCATGAAAGAAGGTTGTGTACATGGAAGAACCCTGGAGATACTAAAAGGTATCAGATAGATTATATAATGGTAAGCCAGAGATTTAGGAAACAAGTTTTAAATTGCAAGACATTTCCAGTTGCAGATGTGGACTCTGACCACAATCTATTGGTTATGAACTTTAGATTAAAACTGAAGAAACTGCAAAAAGGTGGGAATTTAAGGAGATGGGACCTAGATAAACTGATTAAACCAGAGGTTGTACAGAGTTTCAGGGAGAGCGTAAGGGAACAACTGGCAGGAATGGGGGAAAGAAATACAGTAGAAGAAGAATGGGTAGCTTTGAGGGATGAAGTAGTGAAGGCAGCAGAGGATCAAGTAGGTAAAAAGACGAGGGCTAGTAGAAATCCTTGGGTTACAGAAGAAATATTGAATTTAATTGATGAAAGGAGAATAATATAAAATGCAGTAAATGAAGCAGGCAAAAAGGAATACAAACGTCTCAAAAATGAGATCGACAGGTAGTGCAAAATGGCTAAGCAGGGATGGCTAGAGGACAAATGTAAGGATGTAGAGGCTTACCTCACTAGGGTTAAGATAGATACTGCCTACAGGAAAATTAAAGAAACCTTTGGAGAAAAGTGAACCACTTGTATGAATATCAAGAGCTCAGATGGAAACCCAGTTCTAAGCAAAGAAGGGAAAGCAGAAAGGTGGAAGGAGTATATAGAGGGTCTATACAAGGGCGATGTACTTGATGACAATTTTATGGAAATGGAAGAGGATGTGAATGAAGACGAAATGGGAGATATGATACTGCGTGAAGAGTTTGACAAAGCACTGAAAGACCTGAGTCGAAACAAGGCCCCGGGAGTAGACAACATTCCATTAGAACTACTGACGGCCTTGGGAGAGCCAGTCCTGACAAAACTCTACCATCTGGTTCGCAAGATGTATGAGACAGGCGAAACACCATCAGACATCAAGCCGAATATAATAATTCCGATCCCAAAGAAAGCAGGTGCTGACAGATGTGAAAATTACCGAACTATCAGTTTAATAAGTCACGGCTGCAAAATACTAACGCGAATTCCTTACAGACGAATGGAAAAACTGGTAGAAGCTGACCTCGGGGAAGATCAGTTTGGATTCCGTAGAAATACTGGAACAAGTGACGCAATACTGACCCTACAACTTATCTTAGAAGCTAGATTAAGGAAAGGCAAACCTACATTTCTAGCATTTGTAGACTTAGAGGCAGCATTTGAGAATGTTGACTGGAATACTCTCTTTCAAATTCTGAAGGTGGCAGGGGTAAAATACAGGGAGCGAAAGGCTATTTACAATTTGTATAGAAACCAAATGACAGTTATAAGAGTTGCGGGGCATGAAAGGGAAGCAGTGGTTGGGAAGGGAGTGAGACAGGGTTGTAGCCTCTCCCCGATGTTATTCAATCTGTATATTGAGCATGCAGTGAAGGAAACAAAAGAAAAATTCGGAGTAGGTATTAAAATTCATGGAGAAGAAATAAAAACTTAGAGGTTCGCCGATGACATTGTACTTCTGTCAGAGACAGCAAAGGACTTGTAAGAGCAGTTGAACGGAATGGATAGTGTCTTGAAGGGAGGATATATCAACAAAAGCAAAACGAGGATAATGGAACGTAGTCGAATTAAGTCGGGTGATGTTGAGGCTATTAGATTAGGAAATGAGGCACTTAAAGTAGTGAAGGAGTTTTGCTATTTGGGGAGCAAAATAACTGATGATGGTCGAAGTAGAGAGGATATAAAATATAGACTGGCAATTGGAAGGAAAGCGTTTCTGAAGAAGAGAAATTTGTTAACATCGAATATAGATTTAAGTGTCAGGAAGTCGTTTCTGAAAGTATTTGTATGGAGTTTAGCCACGTATGGAAGTGAAACATGGGCAATAAATACACTCCTGGAAATTGAAATAAGAACACCGTGAATTCATTGTCCCAGGAAGGGGAAACTTTATTGACACATTCCTGGGGTCAGATACATCACATGATCACACTGACAGAACCACAGGCACATAGACACAGGCAACAGAGCATGCACAATGTCGGCACTAGTACGGTGTATATCCACCTTTCGCAGCAATGCAGGCTGCTATTCTCCCATGGAGACGATCGTAGAGATGCTGGATGTAGTCCTGTGGAACGGCTTGCCATGCCATTTCCACCTGGCGCCTCAGTTGGACCAGCGTTCGTGCTGGACGTGCAGACCGCGTGAGACGACGCTTCATCCAGTCCCAAATATGCTCAATGGGGGACAGATCCGGAGATCTTGCTGGCCAGGGTAGTTGACTTACACCTTCTAGAGCACGTTGGGTGGCACGGGATACATGCGGACGTGCATTGTCCTGTTGGAACAGCAAGTTCCCTTGCCGGTCTAGGAATGGTAGAACGATGGGTTCGATGATGGTTTGGATGTACCGTGCACTATTCAGTGTCCCCTCGACGATCGCCAGTGGTGTACGGCCAGTGTAGGAGATCACTCCCCACACCATGATGCCGGGTGTTGGCCCTGTGTGCCTCGGTCGTATGCAGTCCTGATTGTGGCGCTCACCTGCACGGCGCCAAACACGCATACGACCATCATTGGCACCAAGGCAGAAGCGACTCTCATCGCTGAAGACGACACGTCTCCATTCGTCTCTCCATTCACGCCTGTCGCGACACCACTGGAGGCGGGCTGCACGATGTTGGGGCGTGAGCAGAAGACGGCCTAACGGTGTGCGGGACCGTAGCCCAGCTTCATGGAGACGGTTGCGAATGGTCCTCGCCGATACCCCAGGAGCAACAGTGTCCCTAATTTGCTGGGATGTGGCGGTGCGGTCCCCTACGGCACTGCGTAGGATCCTACGGTCTTGGCGTGCATCCGTGCGTCGCTGCGGTCCAGTCCCAGGTCGACGGGCACGTGCACCTTCCGCCGACCACTGGCGACAACATCGATGTACTGTGGAGACCTCACGCCCCATGTGTTGAGCAATTCGGCGGTACGTCCACCCGGCCTCCCACATGCCCACTATACGCCCTCGCTCAAAGTCCGTCAACTGCACATACGGTTCACGTCCACGCTGTCGCGGCATGCTACCAGTGTTAAAGACTGCGATGGAGCTCCGTATGCCACGGCAAGCTGGCTGACACTGACGGCGGCGGTGCACAAATGGTGCGCAGCTAGCGCCATTCGACGGCCAACACCGCGGTTCCTGGTGTGTCCGCTGTGCCGTGCGTGTGATCATTGCTTGTACAGCCCTCTCCCAGTGTCCGGAGCAAGTATGGTGGGTCTGACACACCGGTGTCAACGTGTTCTTTTTTCCATTTCCAGGAGTGTAGTTTAGAGAAGAAGAGAATAGAAGCTTTCGAAATGTGGTGGTGCAGGAGAATGCTAAAGATTAGATGGGTAGACCACATTACTAATGAGGAGGTGTTGAATAGGATTGGGGAGAAGAGAAGTTTGTGGCACAACTTGACTAAAAGAAGGGATCGGTTGGTAGGACATGTTCTGAGGCATCAAGGGATTACCAATTTAGTATTGGAGGGCAGCGTGGAGGGTAAAAATCGTAGAGGGAGACCAAGAGATGAGTACACCAAGCAGATTCAGAAGGATGTAGGTTGCAGTAGGTACTGGGAGATGAAGAAGCTTGCGCAGGATAGAGTAGCATGGAGAGCTGCATCAAACCAGTCTCAGGACTGAAGACCGAAACAACAACAACAACAGGTAACTTTCTTCTGAAATATGCTGTACTATAAACAAGAACTTACAACACTATATTATAAATTTGTTTGACTACCAATTTTTTTTCTGGAATGCAACACATTGACCTCTTCTACATGAATTCCTACGGAAAATAGTGTTTCACTTAACGAGTGTTAATTACAAATAAAATTCAGGCACGGTAATACAAAATCCACAAAACCACAGAGCCAAATACCAAGGCGTGCATGACGAGTCAATGAAACAAACATGATCGTCTGTTCAAACAGTTTGCGAATCGTAAAATCTATGTACAGAGCTGAACAACTAGTTGCGCACAACATTAGAGAAGAAATTCTTGCCTTCTGTCCACTCGTGACGTAGAAGAGGGAACGGTGACCCGGAAAAGACGTCGTGCCGCTCCATAGCCCGTGTCCGTCGCTGCAAGCACTGCTGCTGCCCACACGGCTGCACGCAGTTGTCTGCGCCGCGCTCTTCAGAGGCCTCTCAGTCCACGTTACTCTAGCAGCCGCTTTTGAATCCTTGACGAGGCAGCGATAGACCCGCAATGGAGTAATCTGCACCCCCTGGCGAGATATCAGCTAAACGTTATCGGTAGTGAAGTGAGCTGCCACTGCTTAACCTCCCCCCCACCCCCTACCTACCCACCACCTCAACCCAAAAACGCCTCGTCCTTTTTTTTAAATTGAAAATCGAAGGAGAGAAAAGAATCACTTAGCTAGTTTTTATTTTGCTCGCAAGTACCTTCCAGATTTTTCGTCACCAGTTTACGAACTACCGGATTAATGGAACTTGATGTCTTAACAATTACACACGGCCCCACAAACCGAGGAGCAAGCTTCCTGGTAATACCGTTATCCCGATTCCCACCCATGCTAAAATTTCGAAAAGAAACGTTATCTACGACGCGACCGCAAGTGGGTCTCCTTCCATGATTATACCGTCTCTCTTGACGGTAATGGGCTAGGTCGATATTTTCCATAACTCTGTCCCATTATTCCTTAACGAGACAAGAGGTATTCCGCCCAGGCAACAGACCGTTTGTAATCCACAAATTAGCCGGGGGCAATTAAGGGAACATAAACGAGAAAAAGCACCCTTCGCAACTAATATACAGGGTGGTCCACTGATAGTGACCGGGCCAAATATTTCACGAAATAAGCATCAAACGAAAAAACTACAAAGAACGAAACTCGTCTAGCTTGAAGGGGGAAACCAGATGACGCTATGGTTGGCCAGTTAGATGGCGCTGCCATAGGTCAAACGGATACCAACTGAGTTTTTTTTAAATATAGGAACCCCATTTTTTTATTACATATTCGTGAAGTACGTAAAGAAACATGAATGTTTTAGTTGGACCACATTTTTCGCTTTGTGATAGATGCGCTGTAATAGTCACAAACGTATATAATAAGTACGTGGTATCACGTAACATTCGGCCAGTGCGGAAGGTATTTGCTTCATGATACATTACCCGTGCTAAAATGGACCGTTTACCAATTGCGGAAAAGATCGATATCGTGTTGATATATGGCTGTTGTGATCAAAATGTCCGACGGGCGTGTGCTATGTATGCTGCTCGGTCATCCTGGACGACATCATCCAAGTGGCTGGACTGTTCACCGGATAATTACGTTATTTAAGGAAACAGGAAGTGTTCAGCCACATGTGAAACGTCAACCACGACCTGCAACAAATGATGATGCCCAAGTAGGTGTTTTAGCTGCTGTCGCGGCTAATCCGGACATCAGCAGCAGACAAATTGCGCGAGAATCGGGAATCTCAAAAACGTCGGTATTAAGAATGCTACATCATCATCGATTACAGCAGGAATTGCATGGCGACGACATTGAACGTCGCGTACAGTTCTGCCACTGGGCACAAGAGAAATTACGGGACGATGACAGATTTTTTGCACGCGTCCTATTTAGGGACGAAGCGTCATTCACCAACAGCGGTAACGTAAACCGGCATAATATGCACTATTGGGCAACGGAAAATCCACGATGGCTGCGACAAGTGTAACATCACGGACCTTGGCGGGTTAATGTATGGTGCGGCATTATGGGAGGAAGGATAATTGGCCTCCATTTTATCGATGGCAATCTAAATCAATACAAAATATGCTGATTTCCTACGTAATGTTCTGCCGATGTTACTACAAGATGTTTCACTGCATGACAGAATGGCGATGTACTTCCAACATGATGGATGTCCGGCACATAGCTCGCGTGCGGTTGAAGCGGTAAAGAATAGCATATTTCATGACAGGTGAATTGGTCGTCGAAGCACCATACCCTGACCCGCACGTTCACCAGATCTGACGTCCCTGGATTTCTTTCTGTGAGGAAAGTTGAAGGATATTTGCTATCGTGATCCACCGACAACGCCTGACAACATGCGTCAGTGCGTTGTCAATGCATGTGCGAAATTTACCGAAGGTGTACTACTCGCTGTTGAGAGGAATGTCGTTACACTTATTGCCAAATGTGTTGAGGTTAACGGAGAGCATTTTGAGCATTTATTGCATTAGTGCCGTATTTATAGATAATCACGCTGTAACAGCATGCGTTCTCAGAAATGATAGGTTCACAAAGTTACATGTATCACATTGGAACAACCGAAATAAAATGTTCAAACGTACCTACGTTATGTATTTTAATTTAAAAAACCTACCTGTTACCAGCTGTTCGTCTAAAATTGTGAGCCATATGTTGGTGACTATTACAGCGCCATCTATCACAAAGCGTAAAAAGTGGTCCAACTAAAACATTCATATTTCTTTACGTACTACACGAATATGTAATAAAAATGGGGATTCCTATTTTAAAAAACGCAGTTGATATCCGTTTGACCCGTGGCAGCGCCATCTAGCGGGCCAACCATAGCGCCATCTGGTTTCCCCCTTCAAGATAGACAAGTTTCGTTCTTTGTAGTTATTTCGTTTGACGCTTATTTCGTGAAATATTTGGCCCGGTCCCGATCAATGGACCACCCCGTATAATGGTTTCCCGCTCCTGTTCGAGTCTGGGGACCGACATAATCATGAACACTTTATCCATCGGGCTTTGCTGCCTTTCGGAAAACAATAAGCCTTTATGTCAGTTGGAACTGGTCTACACCATTTTGTAAGATTCACACTCGTCAACCAACCGGCGAATATCCTTGTACAAGGATTGTCATGTAAGATGAGAACGGAGCTTACCGAAGATTTTGTAGAGGCTGCAGTAGGTACTGGGAGATGAAGAAGCTTGCACAGGACAGAGTAGCATGGAGAGCTGCATCAAACCAGTCTCAGGACTGAAGACCACAACAACAATGTTTACAGGTATACCTGTTAAAAATATGTATTTATCAATTTATACTTTGTAAAACGCATGTTGCAATGTATACTAATTATTGTACATGTGTAAATTTGTAAAGCTGACAATATTGAGTTATACAGAAAAGAAGTATCAAGGCACATTAAATTTATTCTATCTCGAAATCATAGTGCACAGTTTATACTCATATGAAGCGTTTTGGTTCAAGTGATCGTTCCTGTCATAGCCTTGAATACTGACCGTTCCTCCTGGGACATCTTGTATTTTGTGAACTGATGTACTACAGCTTTCATTTAATATTTGAATTTGCTTAGCGTCGCTATTCGTCGTATCATACTTATACTCAACAAAGCCAATATATACCAGTCCGTAGCAGGAAATAATGTATTCATGTGGCTTCATACAGCTATTTTCCAGTTCTGAGTAGCGATGGGAACAACCAAATGAAAACGATCGATTCATTTGCTTGTGGGAAAACAGTCGACTCATTTGGTTGCAGTTTTACTTATAGATTGAATTATTCATTCACTCTTTTAACTCAAACTACTCTATGGGAGCAACCCAATTGCGGCGGCGCTGTTCCTTCCGTCCCTTTACGACGAACCTGCACCTACCTGTGAACATTGTCTCAGCAGATCATCAGTAGGGGAGCCGAGCGAAACCTACTGTACTTCGACGTGAACCAGGTTGCAATTAAAGTCACTAATCTACGTTTCGGGAGAAAATTTTCACATGAGATGAGATGTTGGAAATTTGGTCCTCAGTTAATATATTCTGAAACTTAGGCGAACAAGTATCACTGCCAAGCCCGTGCTAGTCTCAACACAGTCATTCACGCCGGCCAGCGTGGCCGAGCGGTTCTAGGCGCTACAGTCTGGAGCCGCGCAACCGCTACGGTCGCAGGTTCGAATCCTGCCTCGGGCATGGACGTGTGTGTTGTCCTTAGGTTAGTTAGGTTTAAGTAGTTCTAAGTTCTAGGGGACTGATGACCTCGGTAGTTAAGTCCCATAGTGCTCAGAGCCATTTTGAACAGTCATTCTCAATCCCTTTCATTGACGTTAGCAAGTTTATGGCATTGCATTTCCCGAAAACGTAATAGCTGAAAAAATACGGATTGTTTTTGATTGAGAATGCTCGCCAAATATTAAGTCTGTCGGTACCTAATGCAGACACAGTTTTTAGCCACCGACCTTCTCAAAACGCCACACGGAATTTATTTCTTTTCTCGTTACGTAATTTACTTAAAAATTCCGAAATTTCTACACAGCCATTAGAATAATTATGCCCTCACTTTACAACACTTTCGATGTATGAAACACTGCAAGATCGGGCAACTTATCGTTTCCATCGGAACTACTACTACACACGTCCGAACTGTTTCATGGCTAGGCTCCGACTCCTCTCTAGAATACTCTAAGTCTTCTCTACCAGCAGAGAAAGGTGCGCGAAGAATATTGCTTTACCATTGGTCAGTTTACTCAACAGCCAATAGCAAAACAACATTCTCCCGCGTCAGTCCACGCTTTTCATCAATAACCAATCGCAAAATAGTAAACTTAACCACTGCACTTTTTATCGACGTAATGATCTAATATGCTGAAGTTTTGTTTATGCATAAAGTTATTTACTATTGTTATTTATAGCTGAATCAACTTTCCCTTTACCATAAACTTACTTTACAAATCTATTCTACAAAAATCCCCCTTGTCCACATCCATACTTCGAAATCCCACTACACAACTCGTTTAACAATTTTCTTCATATTAACCTTAAACCACACTCACGCATCATTCATACTGCTAAAACACATTTATAACATTTTACATACACAAAAAGACATAATAATACTTTATGAAAATACTAGAACAGTTTATGAAAATCATTTTATTACTTTAGTGCACTCCAGTGGGCACAATCGAAACTAAATCACAGTCCCCTATCCAATACTGTCCTCTATCGGCTGATACATAAACTAAGTGCACATCCAGTCTGGCATCACCATCTGTCACTATCCAGCTCTGAGACACATCTCCCACTTAACCGCCTCCAAGGCTGGATCGGTATACGGCGCTACGCCTCAAAATGACAACAATCGTTGGACGGACTGCTCATTCATTCTTTTGAATAAAACCAGTCTATGGGAGCAAACGAATTTAAACATTCGAGCCAGTCGGTTGTAGTTTTATGTTTCGCTTGGATTGTTATTCATTAATTTTTTTCAGGTAAAAGGAGTCTGTGGGAGTAACCAAATGAAAACGTTCAACACTGTGGTAGCTTGGCAATTAACTGATTTATTCATTCTCTCTTTTCAAGTGTAGGTCAGTAGTTTTCTTATCTGTTTAACAATATATATTTCTTCAATTTACACGACCCTTTAACTTTTTAGCTGGTTGAGCCACCCATACATTCTTCTGAGTGAGATCAGCGTGTACTCAATGGAGGAATTTTTCTTTTCACCGCTTAAAACTGATTCATATATTGTTGATTAAGATGTTACAGGTGCCATTAACGTGCAACTGATTAAGCTGATGTATCCCTGAGATAGGCCTGTCATCACTTGAATTGCCACAACCAAGCCAAATACTTCGAAAACATCAGACATTTGGGTCAAATCGGATTGTTTTCCCGGGTACACACAGTCTGTACATAGACGATAAGCTGGCGCATGGCCACCGATGTTCTATGGGAATCGCCGGCCGCTGTGGCCGAGAAGTTCTAAGCGCTTCAGTCTGGAACCGCGTGACCTCTACGGTCGCAGGTTCGAATCCTGCCTCGGGCATGGATGTGTGTGATGTCCTTAGGTTGGTTAGGTTTAATTTGTTCTAAGTTCTAGGGGACCGATGACCTCAGATGTTAAGTCCCATAGTGCTCAGAGCCATTTAAACCATTTTTTGCTATGGGAATAGGGGACGTGAGACGGTGGAATGTTTACTCTCTTGCGTTTAAGCGCTAACAACGCCAACGGGCGCACGCCTCCTACTGACCGGCAGATATATATTATACACGAGAGTAACAAGGTTTTGCGAAAACTCGGTATAGAGACGTTCATGTTCAAATGCAGCACTCAATTGCATTAAGGAATACAAACGTAAATTAAGTTAGTTTTAGTGTAGCTCAATGAGTAGGGGGCAAATGACATTTAAAATATTCAGTTGTCTGGTGGGCGGGGCGTCGTCGTGGTGCATGTGATGGCCAATTGTTGGCGGTCCTCATTGTTTCGTTGAAGAAGTATGGAAAATACAGAGTCTTCCAAAATGATCTTTACTGCTTTGATCACAAATATATCACAAATGTGGAGGTATATATATGTGCGTTTTGCGACATAATGCTCATACACATTTAAAGCTCAAGTAGCCGTTCAACACAGTCCAGATTGTTAAGGTGACCATTTTTCTAGACCCAGATTCACGACGCATCAAAAAATATTGAAATCGCTAAAAGGTCTTCATTAACCGTAATAAATGCAAAATACCACTTTAATTTGTTGAAATTCGTGCATTAATTTATATTTTATTAGTGTCTTCTAAGATGAAGGCGTGGGAGAAAACATGCAGTATTCGTCAGTGCTGTAAATTTCCTTCACCATCTCTGTGCTGTTCAACAGGGTATGAAAACATTCGACTTTGGTTTCATCCTAGTTCATACTAGACACTTACATTGCCTTCGTAGTTTGTACAATAAAGTGTGTATTGTCGCTGTTCCATACATTACTCATTTGGAAAAATACCCTTTCAATAGCAGCATTCTGGATACAGGAGAAATGAACATCTAATTCAGGTTCAATCGTTCCATAATCATTAAATCCTCTGCAAACTACATACAGGTGTCCCGAAACATTTTTGTAAAAGTTCGGAAAAGATCTAGAAAAATCGTGACAGTCACGAACATTGACGGGGAGGGGGGTGGATAGTCTCACTAAATGTGTGCACCATCTGCAGCACACAGGATATCTAACCGATATTCCAGTTTCATAGTCCCATATCCTGCCTACCGTGTCTTTGTTAACGTGCGCTGTTGCAGCTCTGATACGAGCTCACTTGTCCTGAAGGTCCCTCATAAATAGAAAAATACAATGAGGTGCCGCAGGACCTGGGAGTCACATCTTGTCGGTGCCAACCATTCTGCATGCTGTGACAACTGCTATGGGGTGAGCAGTGAAGAATTAACATGTAAAGAAAAAACACTTTATGTGTGTCTGCACATTATGCCGCAAACCGCACCTTTCTACCTATTGCCCTTTCTGAAATATACGTGATCAAAGTTATAAAGTCCATTTTGGGACATCCTATATACTCTTGCCACTGCGTTTTCAATAGGCTAAAACGAAGAAACTGTCTAAGGCCAGTCTTCATTATTCATTATCATTATTATAAGGTAGCTTTACTACAGTTAATTTATATCCAATCAATCGAATTTCTCCAGTCCTGAGAGAAGGTATGGGTCTACCCCGCACTGTTGTATGTATAATAATCTCTGGACGAATCCGGGCAAACCCGGATGTGTTTCAGCCCTAGGTCGGGGTGCAAATGCGAGCATATGGTTTCCTTAAGAGGAAGAAATGATCAGTGCCTCCTATTACCGACAGTTTGCATTCCATTTTATAGAGAATGTGAGATGTTGCCCACAAATTGAAAATCATTTGAATGTTACTTATAAACACTTAATCTGCCATTTATTTGTGCGGAGGGTGAAATATACTGTACAGAAAATTACGTCACCAGTTTTATAGGGCAAATACAGTTTACATTTTGTAGTCTGTGAAAAGTAGCATGTGTAGTGTTTCACGCATATGAAGAAGAACTCACATTCACATTTTTGGTACCTAAGTGTCACAGTTTAGACCTGTCCTAAGGCACCATTTTAAATAGTCTGTAACAGTGTAACCACATTCGCAACCCTCTCCTAGGAGCGACAATGGACACGCCTGATTGTCAGTGCATTCTGTTCTTAGCAGGAACAATAGACCGTTTAGTTGCACTCAAATGATTATTGTTGACTTCGCTCTGTTATCATCTGCCTTCAAGACTACTGTCGTCTGATATCTACAGTACCTTTTAGTGCAGTTTTTGGCCGTGTTTATTGATAATGTGCTCACGTTATAGTGAGTGAGCTTTGAGTTTGCCGTCTGGATCAAATGTCGAAACGCTCAATTACGTAAGAATTCCACACAAAAAGTGAAAGAGATGCTGTGATCTGTAGATCTATAAAAATGAAATACATTTTCATGGTTCATCCAGTAATCCATTGGACGCTTTGGAAAGGAAGAACTATCAGTTCTGAAAAATTTCGGCTCTTGATCATTTGTCGGAAGATATAACAGGCAATCAGCCAGCACCATGTCCAGCACTTCCTTCTCTGGCTCCAAGACGTGCGCCGCCTCTTTCCCTGTTGGTACTGCTACGTTCACGGGTGTAGCAGTCTGTCAACCTGATTACACAAGAAGTATTATGAGAGAAACAACCGTAGTTAAGCCATTCCTCCAGTCGTCAAAGTACTGTACTCCCACAAGCGTCAGAATAATACCAAGGCAAAATATTATTTCTGGTACCATGAAGGTAAAAGAACTATCTAGCAGTAACATTGAAGAGACTGACATTCTCCTCGTTGACATTGTAGCTGAGTGTTACTTCCATTTTCTTTGCTGAAGTATACCAAATTCATGAAACTAGTTAACGCGCTAGAATCGCGGTATTCTTTGCGGTCCAGTAAAATCTTGACAAACAAACCGTTAAATTATCGCTGTATCGAAAGTAGAGAAGTTGTTGGCAATGTACTGGCTCAAACCAAATATGTCAGACTGATATATATACACAAGGGTTTTCTGCAGTGGCAGCGCATTTTATTGAGTGCAAGCCGCAGTTTGGTGCCCTGGATACTGTGCACATCGCTGATCAGCGGACTCAGAAAAAATTGCCGATGGCATTTAAACATTTTTTTTCTTAATAGGGGATAGGTGACAAAGTGTTTTCGTCTGTTACTGACAAAGCAAGTGTTATGGTGGATGTAGCAAGGAAAATGAGTGTTATTCATTAGGGATGCTCTGCTCAAATAATTAACTGAGACAGAAATGTCACAGAATCATCAGCTTTTTCAAAGGCGGTACAGTAGCATCTGAAAAACTAGTAAACTGCCAAGTTCGGCTGAATAAAGAGCAATTAAACAGGAGACGCCCATCAGGTGGAACTCTACGTTTCATATGATGCAGCGTCTATTGTTGGACAAAGACGCCCTCATAATGGCATTTTCATATGTTAACTGGGGGCTTTTGACGGCAGATGAGTGGGGCATTATGGAAGACTGCCTTCTTCCACTGGAACCTCTGTTCAAGTTGACACAAGAACTGTCTTGGTAACAGTTCAAAACAGCCTTCATTGTAGTCGATGCTAAAGACCAATGCCAGAAACAACCCCAACGGCGAAGGTAGACATCGGTTTGAGAAAACATCTACTGGTGGCCCTGTTAAAAGATTGACGCCTTATGAAGAAGACAGCACTGGTATCTGTGCCAAAGCGACTATTTTGGACCCTCGGTTCAAAAATGTGATTTCGGAGTAGCTGAAAGTCCTGGAAACGTCATGAATAATCTCATGGTGGAGATTAGCTTAGCTCCTAACAATGGGAGAGTTGTGGTTGACAGTTTGGCGACTCAAGCAAGAGATCAGGTTCTATTTCAGGAACAGAAAAAAAAGTTAGGATCAGTACAGCTTACAAACGCGAAAAAGGACTAGTGGCTCTATTTGTTTAAAAAACTTCAAGACGTAGAGGAGAAACCTGATCCACTGATTTTTGAAAGACGTACCACGAGCAGCTATTATCTTTGTCTGACGCTTCCTTTAAGTATTTGTGAATTCAGGCCAAATCGACCCATCGAAGCGAGTCTTCTCAAAGGCCGGGCAAGTTTGTACAGAAAGGAGGAACCGGCTGAAATCGAAGAACATGAACAAGATGGTGTTTTCAAAAGCTAATCAAAAGTACACTGTTAAGTAAACAATTTGCAGACTACATTCTGGCAGCTATTACTTGGTTAAAACTGTTAAGAATTTCCTTGTAGGTCTAAATCAGAGGTGTCTAAGTAATATTTTGCGTTTTCTTTAAAAATTTATAACCGCCTATGCATTTTGTGTTTTATAAAATCAGTCAAAAGCACATAGGAACTCAATGATGCAAAATTATAACTGAACTGAGCGATTTTAAGTACTATTTTAAAAGTGTGTTTGCTAACTGTGTGCCAGACTAGGAAAGAGGGGAGCCGTCCAGGCTTAATTCCCCGACGCTTCAAATCGCTTTTGCCAGCCAGACTGAGTGTGCTTTTTTCAAATATTCAAATGTGTGTGAATTCCTAAGGGACCAAACTGCTTAGGTCATCGGTCTCTAGAGTTACACAGTACTTAAACTAACTTATGCTAAGAACAACACACACACCCATACCCCTGGGAGGACTCGAACCTCCAGCGGGAAGGGCCGCGCAGTCCGTGACATGACGCCTCAACCCACCGGCCACTCGGAACGGCTGTGCTTTTTTTTACGCAGTTTCTTCACATTGGTCTAGGAGAATGCTTGGCTGCTTAACTAATTCAGTCTCATTTGCACGACACACAAACATTTACATCACATAAAACATATCTAGTATTCTTTTTTTTCTTTTTGGGTCATCAGTCTGCTGACTGGTTTGCAACCTATGTCCTCAATTATTTGCTGTATGTACTCCAGTCCCGGTCTTCCTCTCAGTTCTTGCCCTCTACAGCTCCCTCTAGTACCATGGAAGTTATTCCCTCATATGTTAACAGATGTCCTATCATCCTCTCCCTTCTCCTTATCAGTGTTTTCCACATATTCCTTTCCTCTCCGATTCTAAGCAGAACCTCCTCGTTCCTTATATTATCAGTCCACCAAATTTTCAACATTTGTCTGCAGCACGACATCTCAAACGCTTCAATTCTCTTCTGTTCCGGTTTCCCCACAGTCCATGTTTCACTACCATACAATGCTGTACTCCACACGTACATTCTCAGAAATTTCTTCGAGGGCTATGTTTGATACTAGTAGATTTCTCTGGGCCGGGAATAACCTTTTTGACACTGGTAGTCTGCTTTTGACGTCCTCCTTACTCCGTCCGTCATTGGTTATTTTACTGCCTAGATAGCAGAATTCCTTAAGTTTATCTACTTCGTGACCATCAATCCTGAAGTTAAGTTTTTCGCTGTGCTCATTTCCACTACTTCGCGTTACCTTCGTATTTCTTCAATTTACTCTCAGTCTATATTCTGTACTCATTAGGTTGTTCATTCCATTCAGCAAATTATGTAATTCTTCTTCGCTTTCAGTCAGGATAGCAATGTCGTCACCGAATCGCGTCATTGTCACCCTTACACCTTGAATTTTAATTCGACTCTTAAATGTTTCTTTTATTTCCATCATTCCCTCTTCGATGTACAGATTGAACAATGGGGGTGAAAGACTAAATCCCTGTCTAACACCCTTTTTAATGCAAGCACTTTGTTCTAGGTCATCCATTCCTATTATTCCCTCTCGGCACTTGTACGTATTATATATTATCCGTCTCTCCCTATACCTTATCCTAGTTTTCTCAGAATTTCGAACATCTTCCTCCATTTTACGTTGTCGAACGCTTTTTCCAAGTCGACAAATCCTATGAACGTGCCTTGATTTTTCTTTATCAACCGCAGCCTCCAAATTGCCTCTCTCGTGCCTTTACCTTTTCCAAAGCCAAACTGTTCGTCACCTAGCGCATCTTCAATTTTCTTTTCATTTCTTCTGTATATTATTCTTGTCAGCAACTTGGATGCATGCGCTGTTAAGCTAATTTTCAGCTTTTGCAGTCTTCGGAATTGTGTGGATGGTATTTTTCCAAAAGTCAGATGGTATGTCGCCCGACTCATACATTCTACACACCAACGTGAATAGTCGTTTTGTTGCCATTTCCTCCAACAGCTTTAGAAATTCTGATGGAATATTATCTGTTCCTTCCGTCTTATTTGATCTTAAGTCCTCCAAAGCTCTTTTAAATTCCGATCCTAATACTGGGTCCTCTGTCTCTTCTAAATCGACTCATGTTTCTCCTTCTATCACATCAGACAAATCTTCCCCCTCATAGAGGCTATCAATGTTTTCTGTCCACATATCCGCTCTCTCCTCTGCATTTAACAATGGAATTCCCGTTGCACTCTTAATGTTACCACCCTTGCTTTTAATGTTGTTTTGACCTTCCTGTATGCTGAGTCTGTCCATCAGACAATCATTTCTTTTTCGATTTTTTCACATTTTTCATTCACCCATTTTGTCTTAGCTTCCCTGCACTTCCTATTTATTTCATTCCTTATTCATTGTTTATTTCTGTATTCCTGAGTTTCCCGGAACATGTTTGGACTTCCTCCTTTCATCTATCAACTGAAGTATTTCTTCTGTTACCCACGGTCTCTCCGCAGTCACCGTCTTCGTTCCTATGTTTTTCTTTCCATCATCTGTGCTGGCCCTTTCTAGAGACGTCCATTCCTCTTCAACTGTATTGCCTATTGAACTATTCCTTATTGCTTTATTTATAGCCTTACACAATTTCAAGCATATCTCATCATTCCCTAGTACTTCGTAATCCACTGCTTCGTGTATTGATTCTTCCTCATCAGTACTATATCGTTATGTGAGGCTATATCTGCTCCTGGATGTGCCTTAGAATCCAGTATCTGATTTCGGAATCTCTGTCTGACCATTATGTTATCTAACTGAGATCTTACCGTATCACCCTGCCTTTTCCAAGTATACCTCCTCCTCTTGTAATTCTTGAACAGAGTATTCGCTATTACTAGATGAAATTTGTTAAAGAACTCAGTTAGGCTTTCTCCTCCCACATTCCTTATCCCAAGCCCATGTTCTCCTGTAACCTTTTCTTCTACTTCTTCCCCTACAACTACATTCCACTTCCCCACAACTATTAGATTTTAATGTCCCTTTATGTACTGTATTACCCTTCAAATATCCTCATATACGGTATTCGATTGCTGTCGATTCCGTGAGAACAACCTTATCACTGCCGGCCGGAGTGGCCTAGCGGTTCTAGGCGCTTCAGTCCGGAACCGCGCTACCGGTACGGTCGCAGGTTCGAATCCTGCCTAGGGCATGGATGTGTGTTTTGTCCTTAGGTTAGTTAGGTTTAAGTAGTTCTAAGTTCTAGGGGACAGCTGACCTCAGATGTTAAGTCCCATAGTGCTCAGAGCCATTTGAACCATTTGAACCAACCCTATCACTGAACTGTTCACAGTAACACACTTTCTGCCCTACCTTCCTATTCACAACGAATCCTTTCCCCGTTATACCATTTTCTGCTGCTGTTGATATTACCTACACTCATCTCACCAGAAATCCTTGTCTTCTTTCCATTTCACTTTACTGACCCCTACTATATCTAGATTGAGCCCTTGCATTTCCCTTTTCAGATTTTCTAGTTTCCTTACCACGTTCAAGCTTCTGACATTCCACACCCCGACTCATAGAACGTCATCCATTCGTTGATTATTCAATCGTTTTCTCATAGTCACCTCCTCCTCGGCAGTCCTCTCCCAGAGATCCGAATGGGGGACTATTCCGGAATCTTTTGCCAATGGAGAGATTATCATGGCACTTCTTCAATTACAGGCAACATGTCCTGTGGATACACGTCAAGTGTCTTTAATGCAGTGGTTTCCATTGCCTTCTGCATCCTCATGCTACTGGTTATTGTTGATTCTTCCGCCTTTGGGGGCAGTTTCCCACCCCTTGGACAAGAGAGTGCGCTGAAGCTCTGTCCGCTTCTCAGCCCCCTTTGACAAGTCGGTCGGCAGAATGAAGGTGACTTTCATGACGGAAGTCTTTGGCAGCCAATGCTGATTATTAATCGAAATCTAAGCGATGACGGGATTCGGATCCGTGACCGAGGACGTTATGATTACTGATCAAAAACGCTATCCCTAGACCGCGGAAACTCTGCAGAATAACAATATTACTCAGACACATTTGAAGACACGTAACACTACCTTCAGAAATAACCTTGGGTTGCATCGTCATCGTGAAGATCGTTGTGTTTCGATTGTTGTAAGAATCTGTAAAGTTTGAAATTTATAAATATATTTCGCTTATATGTACAGCGTAAATGGAAGTAAATGATACTGCAAGTGAATCTGATGTACGAATAAGCGTAATGAAAATAAAGAAGCCTTATCTATTACATAAATATATGTGTATGTGAATCATAGTAATTTATATGAATGTGAGAAATAATGACTGAATGACGTGATAAATTCAGTGCGATATACAGTATCTGCAAGGATGATTCATATTATGAAACTATATTAATTAAAAATCTTAAATGAAATTGGGGAATGATGAAAAATACTTCCCACAAGTGGCAGTATATGCTTAAAAGGCAACCAATCAACCAAAAAGGAAGAAAAACGTGTTTCGCATGTGGTTTATTTTCGTTTCACCTCAGCATTTATCGAGAAAGAATTATTCCTAATGCGTGCAAATGCGTGCGTGAAATAGAGACAGAGCTTAAGTAAATTTAAATCCAAAATAATTATTTAAGTAAAAAACTTTTTAATGCAACACGTATTTAAAACGAATTAAAAAGTATTACATAATATCTCCTATCTCCAAACAGGTTTGTGGATTTTTAATAGCTGTGACACTACTTGCAAAATTTAAAACGCAAAGGTTGATGCTTGAGTAGCTTACCTAAGTGGCTAATAGTTTTACGTCACTTCAAAAGATATGAACTGTCGTGTGATTTTTCTCAGTGACAACTATTCTCTACACTCCTTACTATTATCTATTGCATGTACCCCGTTTCCCAATTTGAAGTTGCAAGTATTGTTAAAGCTATTAACAATTCGTAAGAACAGAGTTTCAGGTCGGTCTGTGTGGTCTTAGGAATCTCTATGGAGCTAGAGGATCTTTTTAATACGTTTTAGTTCCTTTTGAAACTGTGTTACATTAAAAATATTTTTATTTAATTGGTTATCTTCTGCTTTTTACTATTTTGCGTGTGAAATTTTTCGGCTGATTTCAGACATTTTGGTGATATTACACCAGAGACATGTGCTAAATTTTAGGTTTATTTTAGTTTCGCTTCTACTGAGTAAATCAACATATCTCTTTCACCTACTTCTATTTCGCGGAAAAGACTGCGAATGAAAAAAATTAGAGAGAATCGAACCAACATGGAAGCTTAGCGACAATCGTTCATAAGTGCGAAACATTTACGACTGGAATAGGAAAACAGGTAAACAGCAGTGGCACACAAAACACTTCCCGCCACACACCAGAAAAAAGAATGTTAATATTGTGTTGTCATCCGTTCTTAGTTACGTTGAAAGTTTCAAGTCTGAGCTTATGGGGAAGTAGTTTAAAATCAATTGCATAATTTGTAGCGAAGGAACAGACAAGAAACTGAATTAACAAAATCGTGTTTGAAGTGATTGTTCATTACTTATATATACATCAATATACAGTGCATTATTAGCTATTAATCTTTTAAAACAAACCAAAAATTGATATTTAATGCCTTAAGTAGGAAAATTCGTTTGTAAATAGGTAAATACATATATTTTGAGAACACTTTATTTTTAGATACGGTATACACTTTTTATTCGTATCTCCTTGTAATAAGACACTTTACTTGTCTCTAAAAACGGCGCCAATCCTAGTCATCGTTCGTGTATAAAGGCAAACGCTGAAGAAGTATGTTAATAAAATAACTTAAACCAAGAGACTGAGTGAAAACATCGACACAACCGCACCCGATAGAAACTTCTGTCAGTCTGTTGTCTCGCATTGAATGAAGGCACTCAAATCTGGTGAGTGAGTGAAAACATCCATATGGCAGTGACTCGTTTCATTCGGTTGTTCCATTCTACTGAAGAAACCGACTGAATGAGCAAACAATCGGTCGCCAATCGATTGTTAAAAACAGCCGGTGGTTTCAACACTAATTTCTGAGCAGCGCGCATTGTTACTTCGGAGTGCCAGCACGGTAGGTGATCGAAGAAAATATCTCCGCAAGCAATCGGGATGGCTTGCTGCTCACACCATTAAGTCTACTGACGACAAACAGAAGAAAGAATAGAAAGTGCTACCCTTCCTATTTCTTTGGTGTAAACACGACGATGTTGTGAGGTTATCAGGTTCGCTATGCTGCGTACTGCCCCACTTTTTAAGATTTCTGTGATCAGATATCGCAATAAGTTTCAAAGCTATTTGGCCTGTGTAAAGATTGGCCTTAAAATCTTAAAATGGTGCGATCTTGATGTATTTTTTCTTAATGAAATTGCGGCTTATCGGAGAGGAAGTTTTAGATTAAAATATTATTGGGAAGATCAATAATGTCTCTGGCTTCGAGAGGGCACTAAAGAAACATTACATAATAAATGACAAATAACTCGAGACGGAGAGAGAATTGTTGAAGGGTCACTGTGAAAGCAATTTCGAGTGGTGGCAGAAGCAGATTTCATCGCAGGCCACTGCAGCGCAAAATAAGGCAGTTACACAATAACGTGCAGTGATCATCATAGGCAATCACGCGTCTCTGGCATGAAAATGAATCGACGCGTAATTCCTTCAGCTAGGGATGCCTTCTCTCACACGAAGACTGATGGAGAGCTGTCGATCGTTTATAAACCACTGTGTTTACTGTGGGGAATTTTCGGTCTTATGCCCACGAGTTATAAGGTATTTGACTTACTGCCGTTGATCTGGTTTTTGATGGCGCTTTGCCTTATGTTCGTTTGCTTGTACAGCACATTAGTCCAGTTTCAAGTCCTTCCTGGTGTCGTTGCCCTCACTGACATCACCGTCAGGTTAATGCAGTGGTCAGAGTACGCAGTCCTCTTCGGCAGAGCTGCATCTGGCAAGCTCGGGCACATCAAGATATTTCTTCGGATTCTGAAATATGTAGACCTGCGCCTTCAACTGAGGAACGATGCCAGAGTAAAGGCTGGAAGCGCAGTCTTCTTTGTGAGCACGATTAGTGCATTAATTCTGTTCTTTGTGGCCGTTTTGAACCTGTACAACAACCTGTCGCAAAACTATCGTGTGTTAGTGTCAGTTGCACACGTGTTTTACTCAGTAATTTGCGCACTAGTTACTCCACTGTTTCCAGTCTTGGTGCTAGAGCTTCTACGGCGGTACAAAGTGCTGAACAGACAAATAGTCTTGGCGGTTCGGCGAGATATTGGAACGGCAGGACTTGCAGATGAATACCTCATAGAGATAGTTATTGGTGAGCCTCAGCTGTCTCGGGGGCCACGAGACACGAACGTCAACGACCTCCGCGCAGCGTACGCTGTTCTCCACCGTGCGGCAGAGGCGCTACAGCAGCAGTATGGGCCAGCCGTGGCGTTAATGATGGCCAGTGCATTCTTCGGCGTCATCTGCAGTTCTTACGAAATAATTGTGTTGGTGGTGATGGAAGACGTCGAGAGGAAGTCCGGTGTCCTGAGTCATTCCCTGCTCGTCTCCTCGGTGTGGCTGGCCTTCCACGGAGTGAAGCTGGTGGCGGTGTCCATGTGCTGCGCCGCCGCGTGCGACGAGGAACGCCGGACGGGAGTCCTGCTGCACAGGGCGGCAACGGCGTCCGCTCTGTGTGGGACGCCGCTGCCAGAGGCAGAGGCCTTCCTGCGTGAAGTGCGGAGGGGACCGCCTCTGAGCTTCACCGCCGGCGGCTTCTTCCACATCCGCAGGAGTTTGGTCATCTCCACCTTGGCAACTGTCATCACCCACATAGTCATTCTGACTCAGTTTGGCATCAAATACTGACACGCGGAGCGTTGAGTCACTGTCGCAAAGTGCTGGAGTTTGCAATAAATAAGTCCACTGGGGACCGTCGACGTCTCATCCACGTACACTTTTGACACGAGATGATTTCTCCCACTACTGTGATACGCATGTTGTATGGTGTATGTTGTATGTTAACCGGGGACCTAGAAACGACGGATAGGCTCCGTCCCCGCCGCAGCCGCAGTGGTCCACAGCCCCACGACTACTACCGCAGTCCATTTTACCCCTCCGTAGCCCCACACCGAACCCAGGGTTATTGTGCGGTTCGGCACCCGGTCTCACACCAGACGAGTGTAACCTCTATGTTTGCGTGACAAGACTAATGGTAGTGTACGCGTACGTGGAAAACTTGTTTGCGCAGCAATCGCCAACATAGTGTAGCTGAGGCGGAATAAGGGGAACCAGCCCACATTTGCCGAGGCAGATGGAAAACCACCTAAAAACTATCCACAGACTGGCTGGCTCACCGGACCTCGACACAAGTCCACCGGGCGGATTCGTGCCGGGGACCAGGCGCTCCTTCCCTCTCCAGAAAGCCGTGCGTTAGACCGCTCGGCTAACCGGCGGGCTGATACACCTGTTACTTGGAGAGTTTTTATTTCTGGTCGAGCATCGGTTGATCTTAATCTCTATTAATATTACGCTAGCTCTCAAACTGACCCTCGAGCAATAAATGTTGTATTGCTGCTAAACCATCAGAAATTTTATCGCTTCAAATTTTATTCAAAGGAAGTCATAATGTAGAGGTTATGCACTAGTTAATTACAATTATTAGATTTCCAGTGGTATGTTATATACAAAATAAGTACAAAAGACCTTCTTTTATACCCCATAATGACCATTTTACAGCTCAAAATGTTATTGGTAAAGAAGTCATGATTTACGTTATGTAATAGATACACATTATTATAATTACTACAGCACCAAGAATACGGTAACCTACATATAAAACGAGTAGATTCTTTCGCTTTAGACACAATCATTACAGTATAAAGAAGACCTGGCTCAGTGTTCTACACACATTCCAGTTGAGCAATAGTTCCGAAATGTCGACAGTCTTTATTTGCGCGAAGAAAAAAATGCGTATACTTCTCTCTTTGGAGGCGATTGTGTTCTGCTGCTGCTACTCAGGGGAAATTCCCCAAGCAAATCACCTAATATGCCAGTGTCAAAGTCAGAATCAGCACCATCCATACTGTTCTCATTTCGTGAGGAAAAGACGAGATTACCGCTAAAGAGGGTAGATCTGTTGTAACCTAACATCCTTCTAACTTTGATTGCTTGATGACTCACCTAACATGTCACATTAAGATAAAGTCTAAGCAGTAAAATAAATGTGCCTACTACTAGAAAACAGGCACATCAATACCAAACATTCATAATATTTATGACAAGAGTAGTACTGTCATCAAACTGTTGGAGGCAGGTAACAAATAATTCAGCCATTGTTAACAATAGTGTTTGCCATTAAGCTTCTGAAGAGTATGTGTCGCTCACGTGTCCACATTGGTTGGAACCGCGAATATTTACCAAACGCTATCGTAAATTTTACGAGTGTTTAGCAGTCTAGGGTTAATTACGTTTTCTAACTCTGTAGTTACATGCGGTCATTTTAATATCAACTTTATGGCAGATACTGACTTTGAGCAGGAGTCACACGCTTCATAAATTTAACCGTCTCGTCGTACAACAAACCTTATTAGAGTAATAAAGCAAGCAAGCCCTCTCATAAATAATCTCGGAAACAAATGTATTTTATGCAGTTTTAGTGTGTAAGCCTGTAAGTGTTTACTCAACAATCTGATGTTTTCCAGTCACATTTCTAACTTATAGAATTATCGGGTGTCTGTCTCAGGCGCGCGTTAACTTTTTCACGATATTTCGACAAAGAGACTTGTTGCCATATTTAGGTGGTGCTTGATTCATCTTTTCTGCGATAAACAACAACTGCACGTCTTCATTAATACGTACTTTGTAAAAATGGAATAATGTATTTGTCAGTTGTTCACACATTTTCTGACTCCAATGTACGCTGAGCAAATTCATTCAGATTTTTTTAAATATCTACATTATTTCTGCTATCGACAGTGGAGCGAATACGTGAAACGTACGGAACACAAAATATACGCAAAATGTTGCTAAATTTATAGGTAATAATGAATATTGTAACACGTTTGATGAGATATTGTAAAAGTTTGTTGGCGTCTTTGAGTATTCTTCTTTAGACATATTTTATGTTTTATGCAAATGTGTCTCTTAAATATTAAACTCTTGGTTTAAAAACTATCCAAGACAAGGAGATTCTGTCATATAAAATAAAACAATTATTGGAATTTTTGTTAACTTGTTGGGTTTTGGTCCATTGTACGTAGCTTCTCAAGTGACAACAACGTTACTTGTGGGAGCTGAGGGACGTGGTCTATCGTTAAGCAGGTTAACACTCAGACAGGGCTTCATGCAGTTCTGCCAACATTATTCTGATTGTTTCGGCAGTAGTACTTCTCCTCCTCTACTTCTTATACTACATAACCCAATGATTGGTAAAAATTGATGTTAACATCTAACTGTACGTGTATCTGAATAAAATAAAAGACAGAAGAGTCTTAAGAAATGGCTAATATTTAAATGATGATTTGCATTAACAGCATACAATTCTTTCCCAGTCCAGTGCCGAGATATCACAGCTTCACACAGAGGGCGTTTGAAGATCTTAATACATGATTTATGAGACAGTGGAACACACGTCATGGGTATCTCAGCAGACGCTGCAGGAAGCTCTGCTCCTCAGGTAGTGTGCTTCATAGTTGAATACAATCACCCTCTCTTCATTACCTCTATTTCCACCATGTCCCACTTCCTCCCCTAGCTAGAGATGAGCAATTAAATACAATTAATCGATAATTTGTAATTATTCTGGTAATCGGTTATGGATGTACCAATATTTCTTTCACGACAATTAATTTTACATTATCGATTGTCCTTATGATTAATAAGTTGTTGTCAAGAAAATTAATGGATACAAATATTTCGATATACGAGGGTAATCCCAAAAGTAAGGTCTCCTATTTTTTATAAGTACATAAACCTGTTTATTTCTACAATGGTTTACATCAGTTTACAGTTTGAAACTATGGGACTTAACTTCTGGTGTCATCAGTCCCCTAGAACTTAGAAATACTTAAACCTAACTAGCCTAAGGACATCACACACATCCATGCCCGAGGCAGGATTCGAACCTGCGACCGTAGCGGTCGCGCGGTTCCAGACTGTAGCGCCTAGAACCCCGGCCGGCTTAGAGCTTGAACATATAGCTACACTCCTGGAAATTGAAATAAGAACACCGTGAATTCATTGTCCCAGGAAGGGGAAACTTTATTGACACATTCCTGGGGTCAGATACATCACATGATCACACTGACAGAACCACAGGCACATAGACACAGGCAACAGAGCATGCACAATGTCGGCACTAGTACAGTGTATATCCACCTTTCGCAGCAATGCAGGCTGCTGTTCTCCCATGGAGACGATCGTAGAGATGCTGGATGTAGTCCTGTGGAACGGCTTGCCATGCCATTTCCACCTGGCGCCTCAGTTGGACCAGCGTTCGTGCTGGACGTGCAGACCGCGTGAGACGACGCTTCATCCAGTCCCAAACATGCTCAATGGGGGACAGATCCGGAGATCTTGCTGGCCAGGGTAGTTGACTTACACCTTCTAGAGCACGTTGGGTGGCACGGGATACATGCGGACGTGCATTGTCCTGTTGGAACAGCAAGTTCCCTTGCCGGTCTAGGAATGATAGAACGATGGGTTCGATGACGGTTTGGATGTACCGTGCACTATTCAGTGTCCCCTCGACGATCACCAGTGGTGTACGGCCAGTGTAGGAGATCGCTCCCCACACCATGATGCCGGGTGTTGGCCCTGTGTGCCTCGGTCGTATGCAGTCCTGATTGTGGCGCTCACCTGCACGGCGCCAAACACGCATACGACCATCATTGGCACCAAGGCAGAAGCGACTCTCATCGCTGAAGACGACACGTCTCCATTCGTCCCTCCATTCACGCCTGTCGCGACACCACTGGAGGCGGGCTGCACGATGTTGGGGCGTGAGCGGAAGACGGCCTAACGGTGTGCGGGACCGTAGCCCAGCTTCATGGAGACGGTTGCGAATGGTCCTCGCCGATACCCCAGGAGCAACAGTGTCCCTAATTTGCTGGGAAGTGGCGGTGCGGCCCCCTACGGCACTGCGTAGGATCCTACGGTCTTGGCGTGCATCCGTGCGTCGCTGCGGTCCGGTCCCAGGTCGACGGGCACGTGCACCTTCCGCCGACCACTGGCGACAACATCGATGTACTGTGGAGACCTCACGCCCCACGTGTTGAGCAATTCGGCGGTACGTCCACCCGGCCTCCCGCATGCCCACTATACGCCCTCGCGCAAAGTCCGTCAACTGCACATACGGTTCACGTCCACGCTGTCGCGGCATGCTACCAGTGTTAAAGACTGCGATGGAGCTCCGTATGCCACGGCAAACTGGCTGACACTGATGGCGGCGGTGCACAAATGCTGCGCAGCTAGCGCCATTCGACGGCCAACACCGCGGTTCCTGGTGTGTCCGCTGTGCCGTGCGTGTGATCATTGTTTGTACAGCCCTCTCGCAGTGTCCGGAGCAAGTATGGTGGGTCTGACACACCGGTGTCAATGTGTTCTTTTTTCCATTTCCAGGAGTGTATTTTTCGACATAATCACCATTTCTGTCGATGCATTTGTGTAGACGCTGTGGCAGTTTTTGTATGCCCATGTCATACCAGCTCGCCACCATGCTGTTCAGAAAGTTATGAACCTCTTCTTTCAGTTAAAATACTGTGAGCGGTGCTTCGAGAAACCTCAGGAACCAACGTGCAGAGATCATCCAGGCTGATCAGCCGATCTTCACTCATGCTTCGCTCAACCTTCAACACTATCTCTTCAGAAATTGACGGTCTCCCGCTCCTTTCTTCGTCGTGAATTTCGGTCCGACCAGCTGCAAACTTTTTACAACACTTACGAACATTTCTGACATCCATGCTCGACTCACCATACACTTCCGTCAATTGGCGATGGCTTTCAATGGGCGCAGTGCCCTTTGCGTTCAAAAACCAAATAACTGAGGGCAATTCGCACTTGGCGGTAACATCCAGCGGGAGCTCCATTCTAAACGACTGCCAAGAAAAGACTGAGCACCTTCGCGCGGCGTTCGCATGTTTACACACAGCGCGTGAAGCACTCTTCAGAACAGTGTGACCAACTGCCACACAAACAGAGCTCTGTACTTATCAAAAAATATGAGACCTTACTTTTGAGATTAACCTCGTATAATGTAAATGTCTGAAAGAAAATCAGTAAGAGCAATAATAGCTCCTTTTTCAAGGTGCCGTGGCAGTCTCTCTTACCTCTGGCATGTCAAATGCTATTGTTCAGAAGAAACACATACAGAAAGTAGCCAAAGTCGAACAATCACAAGTACACTAGCCGACTACTGCTGCAGACGGTTTGTGTAGCATTCAGAGACATTGGTTTCAATACAGCAGAAGCAGAGTTCTATCAAAATAAAAGCACGTAACCAAGATATAGTTTCTGAAGTTTGACTCTATTTACACCAACCTGCAGTCAACCGAATATCATCTCCTCTGCAGTACGGGAAGGACAACGCGGCAGTGTATACTCCATGGTCACTTCATCTGTTATTTCTGAAAGACTATTTTCTAGTGTAGGGGACATAGCAACAGCTTACTGTTCGAAACTCAGTGTAAAAATGTCAAATAATTACAGTTCCTCATTCACTTCTTGAAAATTTTTGGTGTTTGTAAGCACATTCGCTACAGAACCAGTTTTAAAAACAGCGATATTAATTAACTTTAGAAATATATCTTAAGTAAGTATATATTTATGTCAAAAATTTGAAAAAATGTAATTATGTATTTCATTAAGCTGAGGAGGAATATAAGTGCAATAGCTTCGCTTTATTTAATAATAATCTGTGGGGATGCTTTATGGACTTAAAAATAAAGACATAACAACAGTTGGTCGACTAATTGATTATTAAGATTCAATTAATCCATTGATACACTGATTCATACAAATAATCTAAAACGCTAGTTAGTTGACTCTTACTCATAACATCCCATCCTGATACCCAACCCTCCCGTCACGTCCGTTATTTCCACTCCCTCAGCTTCAACACAGCATAAAAAATCATTAAAATGTGTTTGATGTAATTTTTCATCTCGAATTTGATTCAAAATCAAAGATAATGTGCTAAATATTTATGTAATGTTTCTGTAATTATCAGTACGCTTATTAAGTAGCACTTCCTTCTGATACCTGCTTTCTGAAGTTCCGCGAAAATAGTTTTCTACTGCCTGGCGTTCACCTGTAATTGCAACCAATGACCCATGTTGGGCAGATAAGCTACAGTGAAGAGCCAAAGAAACTGTTCCACCTACCTAATATCGTGTAGAACCCCCGCGAGCATGCAGAAGTGCCTCAGCAAGACGTGACTTGGACTCGACTAATATCTGAAATAGTGCTGGAGAGAACTGAAACCATGAATCCTGCAGGGCTTTCCATAAATACGTGAGAGTTCGAGGCGCTGGGTATCTCTTCTGAACAGCACGTTGAAAGGCATCCCAGATATAGTCCATAATGTTCATGCCTGGGGAGTTTGGTGTCAGCGGAAATGTTTAAACACAGAAGACTGCTCCTGGAGCCACTCTGTAGCAATTCTGGACGTGTGGGATGTCGCATTGTCCTGCTGGAACTGCTCAAGTCCATCGGAATGCACAATGGGCATGATTGGATGCAGGTGATGCTTACGTACGTGTCACGTGGCAGAGTCGTACCTAGACGGATCAAGGGTCCCGTTACAGTCCAACTGCACACGCCCCGCGCCATTACAGACCCTCCATCAAATTCAGCAGTCCCCTGCTGACATTCAGGGTCCATGGATTCATGATGTTGTCTCCATACACGTACACGTCCATCCGCTCGATACAATTTGAAACGAGACTCATCCGACCAGGCAGCATGTTTCGAGTCATCGACAGTCCAATGTCGGTGTTGATGGGCCTAGGCGAGGCGTAAAGCTTTGTGTTCTAGTCATCAAGGATACACGAGTAGGTGTTCGGTTCCGGTTGCCCATATCATTGATGTTTCGTTGAATGGTTCGCACGCTTACACTTGTTGATGGTCAAGCATTGAAACGTGCAGCAATTTGCGGAAGGGTTGCACTTCTGTCACGTTGAACGATTCTGTTCATTCGTCGCTGGTCCTATTCTTGCTAGATTTTTTTCCGGCCGAAACGGTGTCTGAGATTTGATGTTTTGCCCGATTCCTGATGTTCACGGTACACTCGTGAAAGAGTCGTACGAGAAGGCCCCTACTTCACCGCTACCTCGGAGATGCTGTGTTGCTACACTCGTGCGTCGACTATAACACCACGTTCTAAATCACTTAAATCTTGATAACCTGTCATTTTAACAGCAGTAACCGATCCAACTGCACCTGACACTTGTTGCCTTATATAGGCGTTGCCGACCGCAACGCCTTATTCTACCTGTTTACATACCTCTGTATTTGAATATGCATGCCTATACTAGTTTCTTTAGCGCTTCGGTGTATAAGGCTATAACTGGAAAACAAAAAATGGTTCAAATGGCTCTGAGCACTATGGGACTTAACTGCTGTGGTCATCAGTCCCCTAGAATTTAGAACTACTTAAACCTAACTAACCTAAGGACATCACACACATCCATGCCCGAGGCAGGATTCGAACCTGCGACCGGAGCAGTCGCGCGGTTCCGGACTGCGCGCCTAGAACCGCGAGACCACCGCGGCCGGCGACTGGAAAACAAATTAGATTTCTAGGAATACAACGTTCGGAAGTTGTCTATGCTGTGACGCCATCTTGATTGGATACGGCATTACTGGATCTAGTAATAATATCCGTCCAGGAAAAACTTCAAAAATGAAGAAAACCATTTTGCAGTGAATATAAATACTCCCAGAAAAGTTATGACTGTGTGGAAGCCCGAGGGTTTCCTGCCAAAGGCCATCCGTCCCAACGTGTAATGCCATGTGCAGATATCTAACGATTCATTTATTCCTTTATTAACACAATAAAGCTGCTATTTTTCGTTTGCCTTAGCCCACTCTTCTAATTTACTGTTAAAACTGGTTTCATGCTCCTCAGACTTGCTTACGATTTGTTATTCATGACCAGATGACATGTTCTTAATTATGTCGCTTATCTGGCCAACAAAGGCTTCAGCATCTTCCTGGCTGGATCTTAAATTATTAACTTCGTTGCTACCTCTCGTAACTCCTTATGAAATTTTTTCCTGGGCTTGTTATAACTGAAGAAACTCATTAGAGATCTCGGAGCACTTAGTTGCAATTTCAGAACCCGCGATGTTTCTAATTCAAAGTCAAGATTGGTTGGTAATTCGTTTTGTTCAGTTTTTATGTTGGCTACCATTGCAGATATTTCCGTTATTGAGAAAAACATTTGCTACAGTTGTAGATACGCTCTCTACTTTTGTAGGTTCACTCTCTACTTTTGAAGATACTTCTTCTGTTGAACCATTAAAAGTCTTAACTGATTCAAAATCCGGAACTACTTGCGTGTACGCTGCGGTCTCTTCTACTTCTGAATGCTCATTTACGGATTCAACGTTAGACTGCTGTCAACGCTCATGTTGAACATTGTTCTAGTTCCAACCACACCATATAAAAAACTGAATTTTGAATCGTTTTAATCTTGCCTAGTAACGTCACTCCACTAGCAATTCACTCTTAATCGAACGACAAACACACGCGCAATTCCCGAAATGAATTGATACACTAAATACTCTTCGAAAGTCAGAGAAACATCTACTTCGAAACGTAGAAATGGACTTGACTAAACTGGCATATGAGTGACGTAGTTGAAAATGTTAACTGTGCTTGTCTGTTCGAAGTATTGACTGATGAAATGATCTCTGTGGAGAACCTTGGCTGCTCTACAGTCACTGCTCCACGACTCCACCACAAATACCTATAAAAAAATACAACACAGTAGTACAGTAATACTTCCCAGTACTTCATTTTCTCCCCAGCTGCTCGTCTCTGATCATCGGTCCGCACTCTCTTTGGTCCAGCTTTTGGCTTATCTTCTTCGTAGGTTACGTTTTCTATCGGTAGCCTGAAGCGTTTCCTGTCACCTATTTTTTTTTCAGTAACACCTATTTTGTTTGCATCTTTCTTCACTGCTTCTATCAATCCTACAGTTTTCTTCAATTTATCAACACAACTGAAAATTTCCTTGGTAACCGATTGTTCTTCTTTAAAATTTCCATACAGTTTCAGCCATCTCTTCCTCACTGTAACTGTGATTTTTTGTATATCTTCATATAAATCTTCATTTCTTCTTTTAATCGATACATTTTCATTGTTTTTTCAGAACCTTGAATTTTGCTCGGTATTTTCCTCACTCTTTTCTTAGAATTATTTCGGTTCGCCTTTCTTATTCAATTTTGGGCACTCTGATCCATATGTTCCTGGTATTCTAATAACTGAATAATTATAATGTCTGGTCTTCGCTTGGATGGATATTGATTTCTTATTATAGTACTTTTGTGTTAGTTTGTATGCAAATTCTAACTCCTTTACTCTTTCTTTATTTGTTCCTTTATCCAGTCCGTTGCTTGGATCCATTCCCTGAGGTGTTTAAATTTATCAACTCTTTTATTTTTACATACTTTTTTTCATAAATTTTTCGCTGCCGTGTTTGTGTTCTATATACTCGGTTTTTTCATAATATATTTCTAGCCCAGTCTTTTCAGCAACCTCATGTAACATATCAAGAACAACAGTTGCGGCTCTTCGGTTTTCAGTTATCAGTGGTGTATCATCCGCAAAGGCTAAACATTTCACTTCAGATTTCTTCTTTCCTTGTTCCATGTTTATATATTAAGTGCCTCCGTCTTCTAATGTGATTCCCATGTTTTCACTGTTTTATCTAAAACCAGTTTAAAGTGAATCGGGGATAGTCCATCTCGTTGTAGAACTTCTGTTTTGATTTTGAACGTTTCAGAAACTTCGTCCTGAAACGTAATCCTTGAAGTTATATCCGTGAGCGTTTGATCAGTAAGTCTTCTGGTATTTTCATCTATACCTGGTTCTTAAAGTACCTCAAATAGTTTTTGTCTGTCAACTGAGTCGTAAGCCTTCTTGAAGTCTACGAAGTTAACTACTGTGTTTTTAATTTGTATAGTTCTCACTTTCAAAATGGTTTTTAAATTAAGAATCGGTTGTGCACATGACCTGCTTTTCTGAATCCTGCTTGGTACTCTCCTATATTACATACGTTTTGTTTCTCTATTCTATTAAGAGGTGCTTTAGACAATATTTTGTATGTTACTGGTACCAAGGAGAGATCCCTGCAGTTGTTGGGATCTGTTTTATCTCCTTTTTTGTGGAGTGGATGGTTCAGTGCTTGTTTTTCCAATCGCTGGGTGTGGTTTCATTTTTTCAAATTTCTTTAATTACTTTGTGAATTTTCTCCCATACGGATAAGCCCCTAGTTTCTACGTTTCTGCCAGTATCACATCCTCTCCTTGTGCCTTGTTTTTCTTCAGCAATTTGATAAACTTTTCTATTTCTTCTACTGTAGGTGGCTCAGATGGTGAATGTTCATGTTGTGGTTTCCAAATTTGTAATCTGTCAATAGGTTCTCCATAATTTAATAGATTTTTTTAAAGCATTTATGTAAAAGTTGGAAGTTCTTTTTACTGCTTAAAACCACATTTCCATTTGCATCTTTAAAGTGTAAAACTAGTGACTGGCACCCTGATAAAACTTCTTTGAAAATCGTGTAAAATTAGTGACTGGAACCCTGATAAAACTTCTTTGAAAATCGTGTAGAATTCCCCAGTGTTGTTCCTTTTAAAGTCTGGAACCATTTATTCCGCTGTGTCTTTGTCATATTTCGTTCTCACTGATTTCATGATTTTTGCCGTTTCTTTTCCTTTCTTCTTCAAACTCTTCTCAGTATTTACGTTTCTTATTAGTGTTCCATTTCTTCCCCATTCCTTTAGTCAGTTAATAATTGCTTCATCATATAACTCATTCCACCATCTGTGTCTTGGTAGTCTTCGTTGTCGTCCAATTTATTTAACTTTCGATAAGACGGTAATTAAGCTTGATAAGACTCACATGTGAGGGAAAATCATTTGTAATGGACAGCTTCAGTGGAACTGCAACCAGAATTCTGAGATAAATTATATCGTTGCACAAAAAGCAACAAAAACGGTGAACGATTTCCAACGCACGATGTTCCACGAAAAGTAAAACTTTTAAAACCTGAGATGGTAGAACAATACAATTTTCAGATTTGAATTCAGCTTAGAAAACTGCACTGAATAAAGTTAAAAATCATTTCAGATAGTTAATGAACTTCATTACGTGAGCTTTACACATGAAGTCAATTTAACATACGTCTACTCCTCTGACATTATTTCCTGTACCTATTGTAATTGCATACTTACATCAATGTTTGTCTTCTGTTGTTTACGTTACGTTGGTTTTGTGTATTTGAAGAATGTGTTCCGCTACACAGACGCCAATCACTGGTCCTGTGGTGTCATTTTTTAGTTTTCATCGTGTTATGTGTATGATCGAAGTTTATGTACCATTTCATCAGACTTGAAGTCACGGATGTCTAGTATTTTACAAATACACGCATTTTATTGTCTTTATAATTACAGAACTAAATAAACTCTGAAAATGGCGTATGATGTGTCAAAGGATTGTCTTGAGGATTTAAATTAGATACAGTGTCTGAGTTAGTTTCCTTATTTAGCTTTTTTCTTGTACTCTGCTTCATCATTACTGGTGTCACTCATCCACTTACCTTGAAGTGAAATTGCTGCTCAAACACACATCGATTGCCTGTATCACTGGTTACTTACTGTGTAGAAGTTCTTTTCGTTTCTCCGAAACTTTCTTGAGGGCATCTGTGACATTGTTTTACTGCACAGCATAGTTCACCAACTGTTTGCAATACTACACTGGCAGAAAAAAATCGCAACACGAAGAAGGAGTTATGTGATATAAACGAAATGTTGTAGGCATGTTTCCATATCTGAAAGATGATTATTCAAATTTCGTGGCAGAGATTGGAGGTGGTAAACTGATGATAGTGAAGAATGTCTTTAAGGCGACAAGGATGCCAGTACCAACAACTCGAGATCGTGTAATAGCGCTATGAGAAGCTTCCTGTTCCTTTTGGGATATTGAAGAACGGTTGGCAGGAATGCAGCCACTGTACGTGACTGCTTGAAGCAGAGGTCACGAGAATGCACGGTTACAAGATGACCGGGCTCAAGATGGGCACACGGCGCTCCCGATAGGACACTGGACTCGCATTCGGGAGGACGACGGTTCAATCCCGCGCCCGGCCATCCTGATTTAAGTTTTCCGTGATTTCCCTAGATGACTTCAGGCAAATACCAGAGCTTGTGCTCCATCTCTAATGACCTCGTTGTCGACGGGACATTAAACACTAATCTCCTCCCCCTCCACTACCGAGAGGGGAAACCATCGAGTCCGGCATGTGGGCCTGGCGTATCGAGCTGCATTTTCAGCAACTATGTGAGTAGCAGTTGGGACCTCAGTGACTCAGTGACCTATTAAAAATCGGTTACCTCAAGGACAGATCATAGCCAGACCCCTTGTAGCGTGCATTCCACTGATATCGAACCACCGCCATTTACGACTTCAGTGATGTCAAGCGAGACATGATTGGAGGACGGGGTGGAGGTCTCTGGTGTTTTCTAGTGAAATCAAGTTCTCCCTCGGTGTCAGTGATGGCCGTTTTTTGGTTAGAAGTCAACCAGTTGAGGTCCTGCAAGCAACCTGTCTGTCTGCGTTCTAGACAAACTGGACCTACACCTGGTCGTTATGGTCTGGAGTGCGATGTCGTATGACAGCAGGAGCGCTGTCGTGATTATCCGACGCACCCTGACTACAAATTTGTATGTTACTCTGGTGATTCGGCATGTTGCGCTGCCATTCGTGAACAGCATTCCAGCGGGTGTTTTCCGACAGGATAAAATCGCCCACATACCGATGCTATAACCCAACATGCTGCGCAGAGCGTCGACATTTTGCCTTGGCGTGCACGATCACCAGATCTGTCTCCAGTCGAGCACATATTGGACATTATCGAACTGCAACGCCAGCATCGTGCACAAACAGCATTACCCGTCCCTGTATTGAGCGAACAAGTGCAACAGGCATGAAATTCCACTCCACAAACTTACATCTGGCAGCCGTAAAACGCAGTGCATGCACGTTTGCATGCTTGGATTCAACATTCTGGCGGTTAAGCCGGTTATTAATGTACCAGCACTCCAGATTTGCAACGACTTATCTCGTGATTACATTAACCTATGATCGTGCAATGTTAATCACTTAAATATGCTACCCAGGCAAATGCATTCCCTAGATTTGATTACAGTAACTAATTTTTGATGCTGTGTAAACGGAAAACAGAGCGAACTATATTCATGTCAGGTTTCTTCTTAGTGTGACTGTTTTCTAAGTGGTAATACAATTTAGTTACAGTTTTCTGCACATTTACAATACGCATGATAATTTGTAAGATATTCAAAAATGTGAATATTACTTGATATGTGTTCACTGAGCGAAATGGTAATCACTCATTAAAAGAGCGCACTGATCGGTTTTCAACGTTACAGGTGTTGTAGAACTGGTACAGAGGTCATTCGACTTCCGCCTCAGTTATTAATTGATGGCAGTAAGTTGTTTATATGTGCCAGTCTGTATGCGATAGTCGGTTCTATGAAATCAGTGATAGGATGGCAGAGAGTTGCTATCGTGTTTGGACATGCCCATGGCAACCAAGTGAATTATGTTACGTGATTTGTTAGTGTATAAACAGAGACTATGAGACATGTGTACCAGGAACGGTGCACCGCACACAGCCTTCTAATATGGCATACGTTATTTATAAAGTTATTAACATTTATAATTACTATCTGTTATAAAATTCATAACAATTGAAGCACACACGAAAAGTGCGTATGTCGTTTAGAAGCTGATGTGTCTGGGCCCTAATTCAACATGTTGAAGAGGCTATTCCGGCAGCCATTGAGGGAACAGGATCTAACCAGCTCTAGCAAGAGTGGAAGCTGTCATCAAGGCTAAGGGTGGGCCAACACCTTACTGATTTCCAGCATTACCGATGGAGAGCGCCACGAACTTGTAAGTCATTTTCAACCAAGTGTCCTGGTACTTTTGATCACATAGTGTACCTTTCATTGTTGGCGAGAGCAAACAGCCGGAGCAGGAGTAAGAGGAGGTGGTGGTGGTGAGCTCCAGTGGGAGCACCCAGGCTGTGGCGGGGTCACTCGTTGATGCTGCTGCATATTGCACCCGCAGACGCCAGAGGGTATGCAGTGGTTCAGAGGCTGGGACTGCAGTAGCCGCGGCCGCCTCTCGTGTGGCAACGAGTGGTGCTTTGCATGGCAGTGCGTGTGCCGCTTGGGTGTATGTTTGATACCTGCCCCCACAACAAGCCTCTAGGTGCACGTGCCACAGCATGCTGTTGTCGTGACTGTGCAAGTGTCACCTCTGTAACATGCTAATAATTGAAAAAAATTAAGCACAATGCTCAAGATTTTTTAACTACACGGTGTAAACAAACAATGACAATCAAGTACATTAGCATTCCAAGGCAATAATTATATGCTGTAACGATGAAGCTCACATTATAATCACCTTTTACACTCTGGTTCCCAGGACTGAGCAGTTCAGTGAATCTTTCTGGTAGGTCTGTAACCCAGTCAAATATCTCCGTCTCACATTATGTTGTGGAGCCACCGATACATCTCATGGAACTCATCCACAACAAGACTTTACATAAGAAACAACGAAAACAAAAAATTTATACTGAATTTGCCAACAGCGAGATACTGATAATACATAAATCGGACAAAAATAAATAAATAACAAAATCATTTAAGATGGAAGTCATGACACTTGGTCATCATTCTCGTTGCATACCCCTACTAGAACCTCATTCTCCTCCTGATCTATAGCAACTTATACAGAAACGAATAATATATGCCTCACACAACTGTATACCATGAAAAAGAAGAAGATAGCCTAAGAGCAATATAACACAAATATACGTACATTCATGCTACATGTCAGCCTCCAGCAACCGCTCAATGTCCGTTCAGCTGCTGCTCTAATGCTGCAACTGCGACATCAAAAATTTTATAAGCACTTTTTACGGTATCAGTACATCAAGAGCTATTTTCTGAACATGTAGACTATCACACACAGAATTTTGAGATGTACTTACATGATGGTAGCACAACCTCTTCCACTTGCTGACGACTTTCAGTTTCCAGCTGGTGTTCTTGTTCTGCCAACATTTTGAAAATTAATGATGCAATAGCAAGAAAAAGGAACTTTTATAACCACTTGTTACGAAAATGTATCACAATCTCGAAAAATTTAAATATTTTGCTGCGAAATTTTATAAATCTCGCAATTTGAATTACTAGTTTCTTTTATGAACACTTACATGACAATTGCCCCACTGGTATCACTGCTGGCTAACTGTTTCATATTGCAGGAATCACACTGACACACCTAGGCACTGTCAAAGACTGGTGATGATTGTGGTGAGGTTGGGCTTTATATACCTTCAGACTCCACCCTCTGTTTTCCAGAAGACCGATAGGAACTTATAATGCCTTCCAGCAAGCTATAACTTCCCTTTTTTTTTTTTCTTCAAGCATGCTTGGTGCAGTAAAGGGAGGAAATTTCTGAGACAAATATCCTTTCTTTTGGCAAGTGGATGGAAAACTGGACGCGGCTGATATCATTAGAAAAGCAGTCTTTGTTCATTCTGAGGCAAACAGACAGCTTGATATTTTGGTGTCAGCTGCATGCTTTGAAATACATGTTGTTGTTGTTTTTGTTGTTGTTGTTGTTGTTGTTGAAATACATTACAGCTGGGGCTTGAGGATGCTGACCTGGTCTTCTTTTTCTTCTTCAAGCAGGCTTGGTTCAGAAGGCTTCTGTGGGGGGACAAAAAAATTCTGTGAAACAGCAGAAGCCCCTTTTGAAAACATCCTTTGTAGACTGTCAAGTGGATGGAAAATTTGACACATCTGCTATCTTTAGAAAAACACCCTTTTTTATTCTAAGATAGACGGATAGTCTGGCACACCGAGTGCCAGCAGCATCCCCTAAAATATATGTTGCTGTTTTTGTTAGGACAGAGCTGTGAGGAAGACGCTAACCTTCGAAAACAAACCTGTTGTTCATGGTAGATACTCAACAATGCACACCTTGAGAGGAGCATTGAACATTACAATCTTCTGCCCATTTACAACTGCTAGCTGCTACCTCCCTGTTGTATGGTCATTATGCAGTTTACTGGACATCGAGCCAAGTGGCATGGCGCCCTTTCATCTCAAGCTCCCCACAGCAGGCCGGGGGGTGGGTAGGCAGGGGTGGGCAGGTCCTATAACATCAAGTGAGGCGAGCAGTTGCAGCAGCCGTCAATAATGCGGCCTATCGGGGAAGGTATGGAACCCCCAGGGTTATGTGAGGGGCCTGAAGCCTGATGAGGGGAGGGGAGGCACACCAGGACTGCACTCGCACTCTGCAGCACACAGCGGAGCGTCTGAATGGCTTGGCAATCGCACTATACGAAGCGATGAAGCGACCGGAAGTTAAACGAAAGAATCCCTGTCGTACGAAATGTAAATTATGTCCTTCTCAGAGCATAATTCACTGATTTCCAGGGTCACTGAATTTTTTTTTTTCCGATATCTATCACACTCATCGATTTCCGTTTTATCAACAATTTCCATCAACAATTTACATTAATATTACATCCTCTGAACTGACTACTGAATTGTACAGGGAAATATCGGAATTGCCACCAAAATTTGAAATTCCTGCCAACAGGATAGGCGGGGGAGGTGGAGGAGGGCAAGGGGAGAGGGTGTGAGAGCCACATGCTGGCTGAGGAAAATGCATGATGTCTTCCAGTTGTGAGGATGGGTCTGGTAATAAATGATCAATTTAATTAATTTGCATATCAGTTTAAATCAATTTCATATCAAAATTGAGGTGGTGACCCGAGTACAATACTACTAATTACAATACCTGTATGGACGGTACCGATCTGCCGGGCATGCTATCTAACTATACAAATACCATATAAAATCAAGGTGGTGGTATTTATACATGTTCTGGCGCACAACTGCAGTTATCGTAGTCAACAGTGGATTCAGATACCATAAGGACTACGAATTTCTTCGAATATGACACATTCCACTGCACAAATTACAGGTAGACAGTCCGGGAGGATTAGAATTGGGAAAGACAAATCAAAGCTAAGGCACCTAAGTAAAGATTTCAAAACAGAAGAAGAGGGCTGCCACTACAGTTCTGTCAGTTGTAGACTGCCAAACGGACAAGTACGATCACTAGCCTTCATCGAAGGAAACAAGAGGACAACGCAAGATATCTATCAAGATAGTATGTTATGTGTGTGTGAAAAATATGATGTCTTTTTGTGCTTAAATAAAGATAGAAATTCTTTCAGAAGATTTCATACAGAAAAATTGACCAATTCAGTTGCTCAATAATTTTAGTTGCTTTTTTTCTATTTTATTGCAAAAACTAATTATCTATTTCGTATATTGTACTCTTTAGCGGAGCAGTTACTGTTTCATAGCATATAACAATCTCACTGTAAGAACTGAGTTACATATGGTGACTTGCTGCTGTATGTGAAAATCAGTCATTTACTTAATTCTATATGTATTTCTTGTAAAAAAGCTTTTAAAAGTAAGCTGGTATTAGCATATTCATTCTACGATACAGAATTTTCCATAAAAATTGGGAATAAAAGCAATTTTTCAACTTAAAGTCCGGTGAGACAAGTATGTCACATTAAAATTTGGGGGGATGGAATGTTAAAAGAGTTATAATTGCACATTAAGTACTGAGAAAAGGTAAAGCTAAGAGGATTTCGTGAAATAAGTTTTTCGGTCCATGGGGAATGGTGTTGGATATTGTAGGGTTAAGGTAATTTAGTGTACACTTTTCTCTGGTGCCTGTCTGAGCCTTAACTGGTAAAAACAATAAAGAATCATCTGTGCCTAACACTAGTAATTACAAGTCGCAATTGATCCACTAACCATCTCAGCTGTACGACAAGCCACAAATAAGACCCTGCTGAGGAGGACTCACGGAAACTTCAGACATTCCACAGTGATCCACAACGGTAAATATTACACATTACCAAGAATCAGCAACGTTCGCGAAACCACCAAATACAATCAGAGTCCAGGCTCCGACTCAGCAGCTAAATTCATACAAGTGCTCAGTGAGAGAGCTTGCCAAAAGCCTTACTCTTGTGCCCCCAAAGAGTCTTACTACAAAGATGTAAAATACATACAAGTCCAAAAGTTTTAACAATGTATAACGTATTATTGCAGTTGATGTGATCCAGTCAGTTACGAAAGCTGTGAAAAGGCCAGACAGGTTTTCAATTCATCCGACCGCATTCTTGCTGGATGGAAGTTGCCTCCTGATTAGTGAGACACACATACACAACAATCGTTAGTATTACTTCATAAGAGAATTTGTCTCAAATTTACACGAGTTACTCTATAGTGGTATCAGCCTCGGTCTTAAATGCCGGTAATTATACAGAATAGATTACAATTTCCAGTTGTGGTCAACGTTGATAACAACCATACAACAGCTACAAGTCTGCACAACACGTAATATTCTCGTGTGTTATAGGTCTTTCAGTTAGTTTCTTCCTGTTAGCGCAGGTAAAGGAGAAGCAACTAGTGAAGAAACAAGGTTTCTGTTTAATTTTGGTATTACATACCAGTTATGTGGCTTTGATTCAACTCAGACATCACTGCTTACCTTGAGATAGTAGGAAAATTTCCGTGTAGTAGGGATATGTCGCCGTTAGGTGCACGTTAATGATAGACAAATATGAATTTACACGGTGTTCCTTGCATGACAATATTCACAAATATAGGATCACATTTGTCAGTGTTTTAAGGGGCAAACAAAGTATTAATGCACGAAGTGGAACACGAAAAAATGAGCATGTAATTGGAAGTCTATGAAACAAATAACTGTGATGTGTAAGCAGGTAGATTATAAGAAAACCGCTGTATCCTACAAATTGGTATTTCTGAGCAGCTTAGAGCCTACAAAGTCTTTGTATAATTTAAACTCAAGTGGCAGTTCCAGTGAATCCTGTATACTTAGTATTACACTATACGTAACAGAGTACAGGAGTACTTCGACAGGAACGTTTAAGATATAGCTAATTTGTCTTACAGTTATGGCAATGTGCTAACTAAAAGCCTGAGAAAGTATCTTGTTTTGAAGCACAAATTTTCGTTGGATTATGACATTTCTGTGATTCTTTAGTTTCTCCCCGCGTTTTTCTTGCTTGAACAGTCCACAGGTGTACTGCCAGTCCATAGTGTCCAACGGACACAATATTTCGACGATCAGACATGTCACCATTGTCAGGTGCGCTGACGAACTGAGCTCCTGCACTGCACTGCAAATCTCTGGTGACATCAATCAGGAGTGAAACAGGCTAAGCAGCGAAGCTGCTGTTCCTGTGTGGACCTCAAGAACGATTTCTGGCCTCACGGGTGGGATTGGCCTATGTGAGCTACCGCGTGGGAGCAGACGCTTCGTCAAAAGCGTCATCGGGGCTGCGGAAGAAACTACTTCCGCAGCAGATGAGGCCAACGCGTGGTCGGCCTGTCGTGGACTTGGTGTCCCAGTCCACGAATAAGACGACTGCCAGAGTGTTCGGCAGGAACATAGAACACCCTGGCGGACTGCCTGAAGCGATCCCTCAGCAGTGGGACGCCTGGTTTCTCGTGAAGGAGCCTCGTCGAGTAACGAGGCGGCTTGTGGAGAGCGAGTCGGAGCACCCGATTCTGGACACGGTGGAGCATCGCGACGTGCGACGGAGCTGCATTTCCCCACACTATGGCGGTGTACTCGAGTACTGGCCGGACAAGGGCCAAGTACACAGTCTGGGCGTGCCAAAGTGGGAGGGTGGATTCGGGGTTCAGCAGCGGGTAGAGCGCCCGGAGACGCCGAATCGCTCGCCCGCCCCCTGATGTCTCGGATGTGAGGCAGCCTGGTGAGATGCCTGTCCAGCGTCACACCGAGGTATTTGCCGGATGGTGACCACGGGATGGGACCTCCCAAGATCGTGACAGGCGGCAGGGCAGGAGGCAGTCGTCTCCAAGTGAAGACGACCGCCTGGCTCTTGGCGGCGTTACATTTGAGTCGCCACTAGGTGGACCACGCCCCAAGGACGTCGCACGCTAGTTGGAGTCGGCGGCACATCGCGACCACGTTCATGCTGCGAGTGAACAGCGCAGTGTCGTCGGCATAAAGAGCCAACTCCACACGCGCCACCTGTGGTGCGTCAGCGGTGTACAAGGAGTACAACAGGAGGAAGAGAACTGACCCCTGCGGTAACCCCACATGAATCGACCGGTCGGTGGAGGTGCCTCCAGCAGCCCAGACGTGGAAGGTGCGGCCCGCGAGGTAGGACCACAGCAGAAGGGCATGTGGCGTCGGGACCCCGTGTACAAGGAGCTTGTACACGAGGCCCTCATGCCACACGCAGTCGAACGCCTTGGAGACGTCGAGGAGTACCGTCCCAAGGTACTCCCGCGTCTCCAGCGCCCACATCGCCTGTTCCACCAGGCGTAGTAGCCGTTGCGTGGTCGAGTGGCCCCTCCGGAACCTGAACTGCTCCTCTGGAATGAGCCCTTCGGCAGTGACGTGGCGCCACAGCCACTCCACGTATAGTCTCTCAAAGATCTTGGAGAGAGATGGGAGCAGGCTGATCGGCCGGTAGTGCTCTGCCCGACGCGGATCCTTGCCGGAATTGCGGATAGCCACCACTTCCGAGTGTTTCCACGTGGAAGGGAAGGTCCCAGAGCGGAGAACGCAGTTGAAGGTGTCCGCCAGCGATTGATGGAGTTCCAGCGGCAGTATCTTCAGGAGGCGGCTCGTGACACCATCGGAGCCACCCGCTTCCCTGGGGTTGAGGCGGCGGAGCTGGAGTCCAACCTCATCGGCTGTGATAGGTGCGATCACATCGTCATCGGCCCTGGCGGCGAGGAAAACCGGCAGGCGGTCTTCCACGAGACGGACGTGGTCGGCATCGAAGACATCCACGATGGGGCAGAAGTTGTCGGGGAACACGTCGGCGAGGGTGTTGGCCTTGGCGTCTGGGGCACAGACAACCTCGCCACCAAAGTGGAGCGGAGGAACCCGCTGATGGCGGCGGAGGAAGCGCATGGCGGTCCGCCAGGCACTCCCATCAGTCCTGTCCAGGGTGGCCACAAGGCCAGCCCAGTCATGGTTCTGGTGTTCATCGATAGTGGCCCAGATTTCGCGTCGTACCCGATTGAGGCGGCGCTTGGTCGCAGGCTGGCGAGTGAGCTGCCACTCACGGAAAAGACGGTTCTTGGCCGTGATAGCCTCCAAGATGTGTGGCGGAAGCTGCAGTGACATCTCACAAGGCCTCCGCGGCTGTCTGGCAGACGCAGCTGCAGCAGCGCTGAGAGTGTGCCGCGTGAAGAAGGCCAGGGCAGCATCGGCCCCCTCCAGGGCAGGGTCGGGAGCACCGTCGAAGCGATCGAGCAGTTCAGCCCGAAATCGGGTCTCTTCAATGCCATGGAAGCTGCGGCGGTCAGTCGGCAGGGAGTCGCCGACGACGTCCACGTCGTAGATCACCGGAAGGCGGTCAGAGGACAGGACACACCGGACGGTAGCCGACGTAAAGTGCCCGACGCCTTTCAGGACGGTGACGTCGTGCACGTCGGACTGGCCTCTGTTGGGAAAGAAGGTGTGGTCATACGGACCCAGGACGACAGTTTGCCACCCCGACGGTCACACCAGGTTTCAGGAGCGTCTAGCAATCCAGACAAATGTCTATTGCCTCGTCGCGGAGGAATTGGCGGAATTCCCCTTGTTGGGGAACCAAGCCGTGTGCGTTAAAACCGCACACTATGAGCCCATGGACATGCTCATTATCCATAGTGGTCAGCAGTAACAACGCCGGCCTGGAGGGCGGACGTGACGGTGCTGACGAGCACCGGGAGCTGCTCGAGCAGCTGGCTCAAGGAACGCAGGAGTGTACGGAGCTCAGCCGCATCGTGGGCCGTGTGGGCCTCTGGGGCGGCCTCCATGGCAGGAACAGCAGGTTGGGGAGGGACTGCAGGAGGCGGTTTCCGCGGGGCCGCTGGCCGAGGGGCAGACTGCTGCCGCGCCAATGGGCCATCAGTGGTCGGCCGTTCCGCCACGGGGGCGGTCCGGCGCGGCCGCCGGCGGCGCCTGCGGGGTGCGGTAGCAGGTTTGGTAGGCGTGGTTACAGGGGCAGCAGACGCCTCGGACGAGGCAGGCCGCTGCTGTGCAGCGCTATCGGAGGCAGCAGGCCGCTGGGGGAGGGTGGGGGCGCCCCTCCCTTGGCGGCATCAGCGAAGCTGGTGCCAGGCTGTACCTTGAGGAAAGGGGCAGCCCGGCCGCGGTGCTGATGTCGGCCACGCTGGAAGGCCAGACACCCTCGGTAGCTCGTGACGTGCGCGCCGTTGCAGTTGCAGCACGTCGGTTTGTCCTCTCGTGGGAGTGGGCACCCCTTGCTCTGATGCTGGGCCCTGCACTTGATGCATCGGGGCTGCATCGAGCAGTAGCGAGACACATGGTCGAGCCGTTGGCAAGAGAAGCACTGGGCCCTCTTGGCTTTGGCCCGCAGTGGCTCCACTTCGACGTCGACCCGCCCTACCCACAGCACCTGAAAGATCTTGTGATTTTCCAGGTTGTCGACAAGAACGACCTGGTACAGCGGCATTGGTTGGTGTGTGCGTGGGGACTTCATGAGCCCCGTGTGGCGGATGCCAAACCCCATGTCCTCCAGTTCTTCAAGGAGGTAATCCACCTCAAACTGGAGGGGGAAGCGGCGGAACACCACCTTCAGCAGCTTGAGCGGTTCCAACGGGTGCGTGTAGCAGTGGAGGCCATCTTTGCAGATGACATCCATTACTGCACGGTAGTCCTCGACAGTGGTCATGGAGAACTGGTAAAGATCATTGCCGGCAGTACTGATGCTGGGAGTGGGCGCCACCTGAGTGATCTTCAGCTCAAATGCCTTATAAGGGCCTTCCCACTGGACCACAATCGGGGGGGGGGGGGGGGGGGCGCGGCGCTGCTTTCTGGAGGGATGCCCCAGCGTCATCCGTGACGTCATCAGACGCGTCCTGGAAGGCGTTGGCGGTCGGTAGCGGCAGCGCAGACCGTAGGACAGCCGCCCTTACCGTGTGCCGCCTGGCAGGGGTGCGGACCCGTCCTTGTCAGGGTGGCGCACTGGAGCAGGCCCTGTGGTGGACCGCTGCTCCCTTCGCGCGCAACTTCTTCGCGACCGTCTGGACCGCGGGGGCAGCGGTGGCGCGGGAGGCCTTAGGGGCCTTCCTCCGCGGCCGAGCAGTGTCGGAGGCTTGGGAGCAGACGTCAGAGTCGTCAGCCGTGTCAGCCCGGCGCTTACGGAGTGCACGGGCATCGTCAGCGTCACGTCTGTCTTTGTCGGCAATGGCCTCCGCAAGATTTGCGTCTGGAAAATTCGTCGTCATCTGCAATCACCGCGGCCCCTTGAGCTGGCTTTGTACCCGCCCAGACCGCGGTAGTGCCCTTCGCACAGGGCGGGGCAGAATCTGGTGTGGCTACAGGCTCTTGCTGTTGCAGGGCCATAGGGGCAACCACGGGCGAACCGATCTCTTGCATGGCCGGCCCCTGTGGCGCACCCAGTGACGCCAACGTCGAAAGAGACGCAGACTCTGCGCCTGGCGAGGCTCCCACCGGCTCACCCGCCTCTTGTCGCCCCATGCCCGGCAGTGCAGCAGCCTTCCAGATCCTGCAGTATGCAAGCACGGCTGCTACGTCTTCCTCACGACCATGGTAGTCACCCCCATGAGCAAGCCTGTGCATTCGCACGAGCATGCGCTCCTGGGAGCGAGAAATATCACCACAAGAGATATCCAAGTCATTGTCAGGTAGTCGGCGCCGGTTCGTCATAAGTGGGGGGCCGGATGGGGCCGCCGACTGGAGCAACTCAGTCGCCTGAGCAGACCCCGCCGGACAGCGATCCGCCACACCCTTCACTCGATCGTCAAACACGTCCTCTCGCCTCGACATCGCAACTCGGAGTGGTTGTTGAACTGAGCTCCTGAGGGCGGGCACCAGTCTTAAATCCCCTCCCCCTGCGAGGCGTTCTCTTCGAGGTCCGCGCCCGCGGCCGCAGCGTCGACGGTCGCTGAGACGCTGGCGTTGGCGTCTGTGGTGGCGTCGGTGTAATTGCCTCGTCCGTCCTGGTCGCCCGTTCGTTTCCTTTGCTGAGCGTCTTTTTAATTAGACTCGATGCTGGTTCCATGCCTTGCTGAGATTATAGCCGCAATCTCGGTTGCAGGGTATGCAGGAAGAAAACGCATACTGACCTGTATTTGCATGCAGATAGCTGCCACCACCATTCGCTGAGGAATGGGGTGCTAAAAACACTGGTGCACAGGGCGTGCATCGTCTCTGATGCAGAGAGTCTACCTCATGAGCTGGAACACCTCAAAACTGTATTCCAGAAAAACGGGTATTCGGAATGGCAGATCAGACGCGCTTTCCACCCCACCTCTATAGTACAGCATGTGGAGACGGAAAAAGTCATGGAGGAAGATATAGCCATTTTCTATATACCGTGTACTGGCGCACTATTGGGGAAAATAGGACGAATATTGAGGAAATACCTAGCAGGAACTGTCTTTTGCCCACCCAATAAAACACGAGCACTATTGGGAAGTGTCAAAGACGATCTCGGTTTGTAGAAGGCTGGCATATACCAGATTCCGTGTCACTGTGGGAAGACTTAAATTGGACAGACAGTGTGCAACCTCGAACATCGTTGCCGAGAACATCAGAGGCACACTCGACTTAGGTACCCCAACAAGTCGGCGATCGCAGAGCACTGTTTGTCCGGAAATGACGAAATGCGCTACCAAGATACCAGGCTCTTGGCACAGACATCTAAATACTGGGATAGCGTCGTTAGAAAGTCTACAGAATTCATACCAGGAATGGACTCATCAAGCGAGATTGCGGCTATAACCTCAGCAAGGCATGGGAACCAAAATTGAGTCTAATTAAAAAAGACGCTCTCCAAAGAAAACGAACAGGCGACCAGGATGGACTAAGGCAGCTATACTGAGGCTGCCACAGATGCCGACGCCAGCGTGTCAGCGACCGCCGACGAGCGCCGCGGGCGCAGACCGAGGAGAAAACGCCTCACAGGGGGAGGGGATTTAAGACGACCACCTGCCCTCAGGAGCTCAGTTCGTCAGCGCACGTGACGACATGTCTGATCGCCGAAGTATTGTGCCCGTTGGACACTATGGGCCGGCAGTGCACCCGTGGACTGTTCGAGTACGCCATTTCTGCTTTGAATTCACAGTTTCTATAATTGCGACTACGATTGTTCATACAAGCTCCTTAGTAGCAAGATGGCTCCAGATCTTCGATGTTCCTAGAATCTGAGAGGTTTTCCATCACGAGTGTTACAGAGTCTGACTTCATTGTGATAATTATGCAAAAGTAAAAGTCTGCCATTGGAGTACTTACGAGGGCCCGCTGAAAACTAACGCCTCCGAATTTATTACGTGAAAACTCTGAAAACTTTTCAAATAAATCAAACATTATTAACATTCTACATTTCTTTTCTTCGTGTCTACATATCTATTTCGCAACGGAGTCATCCTGTGGACGAACACACGACTCCCAACCAGAGACCAGTTTGTTGATACCGTCACTATTGAAAGTTTGACTTTGTTGTTGGGGTCACAATCTCACCTCTGCTTGCATCTCTGCACCACTATCAAAGTGATGCGCTCGGCAGTGTTTTTGAAATTTTTGAAATAATTGACAAACGGATTGCGTCAAGTCGAGATTCTATGGAGGGTGATCGATTACAGCGAACCAAAGGCGTCGGATTGTTCCAGACGAAACAGCACTCGTATGTGGACAGCCATTGGCATGCTAAACGAGAGGATGCTCCACGTGTGGACCAACTCTTCGAATTCGAAACTCAATTAAAGCACACTGTTTTTCACTCACCTACATACTTAAGCTATAAACCGCCATGTTACAAGCTACAATTCAGAGCCCTCTAGCGACAGACGGCTCAAATATGCACACATGAAGAATAAAGATGTAGAATGCTTACTAGCACGTAATTTTCACTTTGCTGTGTAGATTTCACTGATATGAAATTTCTTGGCAGAACAGAACTGTGTTCCAGGTGGAGACTCGAACTCGGGACATCTGTCTTTCTTCCAGGAGTTTCGCAGGAGAACTTCAGTACAGTTTGGAATGCTGGAGGAGAGGTACTGGCGGAAGTTATGCTGTAAAGATGAGTTGTGTGTTGTGCTTGGGCAGTTCAGTTAGCACTTACCCGCAAAGGCAAGGGCCCGAGTTTGACTCTCGGTTTGGTATACAGTTGTAACCTTCCAGGAGGTTTAATGTAGAATGTTATTAATGCTGTTTTACTTAAAAATCTTTAAGATTTTCCACGCAAAGGATACGGAGGTATTATTTAGCAGCACACTTTTGTAAATGGTTTCAACAGAAGATCTTAAGCAAACCCAAATTCTCACACTAGTATCTTGGCTTCACGTTTACCTGCGTGCGACGCAGCATGTACGAATGCAGTGTAACACCCGAAATTACATCTGAAAAAGAAAACCTAGCGTAAGACAATCCCTGGCGTAAGCAAATGGAACATCAGGGATAACATCCTGTAGCCGACGAGGCCATTAGAGACGATTTGGAGAAGGAAATCGGCTGTGTTGTTTCAGAGGAGCCATCCTGACATTTTCTTTAAGGGACTTCACGGTCACTGGGTGCGGATTTGAAGTACGGTGCTTCTCAGTACGAGCCAGGTGTTCCTACACTCGGCAACCTTTCTCGGTCTAGAGGAAGTGATACAGTGGTTTCAAAAAGCTGCAATAGTCACAAAATTAAAATTTCAAGGACAAAATTTAAATGACGACTCCTGCTGAAACATTCTCAGGAATATTAGTGAATGGGTCATTCAATGGAAGTTTTCTGTAGCTCCTCAGTGCAATGAACTTTATCATACTGCCAGCAAAACGATAGAAATGCGGAAAAGTTTAGAGTGAGAAAACTTTAAGCCACAACGTCTGCAGACCTGATTAGCTTCAAACAAAATGCATTTATTCAGTGTTCATAAACGTTATTAATTAGCTGAGCATTTTCGTGATGACGCAACTGAAGAAAAGTAAATCACTGATAAGTTTTGACGAGGCGCTAAAAATTTTGTAGAGTCGGTTCAAAAATTCAAATGGCTCCAAGCACACATCTGAGGTCATCAGTATCGTAGACTTAGAACTACTTAAACCTAACTAACCTAAGGACATCACACACATCCATTCCCGAGACAGGATTCGAACCTGCGACCGTAGCAGCCGCTTGGTTCCGGACTGAAGCGCCTTGAACTGCTCGGCCACAGCGGCCGGCTGTAGAGTGGGTCTCAGAGACTTACACAGCAGTGGAAAAAGTATTTAGAGGTAAAGGGAGTATATGTTCGAAGTAAATGTATTTTCCAAATCAATGCGAGTTCTCTTTTTACTCGTCACCTGCTTATTGACCCATCAATGTATAACGCCCTGTCGTGCTTGAGAAAGAATGTTTCTGCGTTGTTTGTACAGAATGAAGTTTTTTATATTGCAAGTAACACGCTAAAAGCTATTATCAAATATAAACACTTCCTCTCATATTTACGTTTACCTCCAATTAATTCGTGAAACAAAAAAATGCTCTGAGAACTATGGGACTTAACATCTTAGGTCATCAGTCCCCTAGAACTTAGAACTACTTAAACCTAACTAACCTAAGGATATCACACACATCCATGCCCGAAGCAGGATTCGAACCTGCCGCCGTAGCCGTCGCGCGGTTCCAGACTGAAGCGCCTAGAACCGCTCGGCCACTCCGGCCGGCAATTCGTGAAACACATTGATGAATTTAGAAAGTAGGAACAGCTGGGAATCAATAGCATGCGGTGATATCAAGAGCTCAATCAATTGCCAACACTGAATGTTATATGGAGGACATTACTAATTTTGCCTTGGAGCACACTTTGGTTCGTGCAGTCTTATCTTGATCATTAAATCACTCAGATATTAATTTTGTAGTTACAAGTCGTTGCAATGCAACAGTTTTTGTTAGTAACAGGTATATTGATCTCAGCGAGGAGGCCGTATAGTAAATACGTGCGGAAACTGTTGAAGATCTCTTTAGTTATTCTAGCAGAACTCTTATCTTGAGCAGTAAATAACTCAGATCTTGTTTTTGTATTGACAGGTAGTGGCTAGGCAACGCTTGGTGTTAATAAAATGTGGAACGTGTCCAACCAGCAGGCCGTTCACGAGACGATATACTGAGAATGTTGCGGATCGCCTTAGTTATTCCAGCAGAATTTACTGATTTGTCACGTTTGTGGATGACGTCTGTGTGAGTGGAAGAGCTGATTTTGACGCAAGAAAGCGTCGTAATTTGGAACTAGGATGAAAACGGTAGCATTTTACGTTTGTACGACTGCGATTTATAAATTCTGGCATTTATTAGGAATTGCCCCTAGCCTTTGTACACTAGGTCAATGCATCAGCAAGAAATGGCCAAGCTTCTTAGAAAGATACTTTAAAGCAACGTCGGTGTCTTTCCTATTCACTGCCACCTGTAGCGTATTGGATATTTGTACGTTGTATCAACATATTTCTCATGAAACCCCAAAAATAATCGTGTTTACAGATGTCTTGATACGAATCACATATCATCTCAGATTGTGCAGTCTTTTTTTCAGCTGTTCTGTGAGCAAACTAAAGCATTTCCATAACTTCCTAAACTCACTGAATCTTGTGGATGAAATGCTAATTCAAAGTCTAGTCTGCTATTCAAATAAATTAGTCGCATTTTTCGTTACTATTACCTCAATAATTTCGGTGACTGCTACTTTTTTATTAGTGCTAACGCCCAATAGTGGGTTTCGAAACTTGAGCGTAATGGAAATACCGATTTTTGCTTATTCCACACTATGTGATGTGGCGTTGCTGCAGCAGTTTGTAGTGTCTGTACGGGAGCTGTAATCGCGTTTCCGGACGCTGAACACTCAGCTGGTGGACTCTCTGTCCTGTTGCAGTGATGCTGCAGTTCGTAGCATCCGTACTGGAACTGTGGTCACGATTCAGGAGACTGAACTGTCTACTGGTGGACTCGCTGTCCTGTCTGGGAGAGCCCCGGCTGTCTCAGCTGCTGCTAGGCTGGCAGAAGAAGCGGCAGTGCGACAACCTGAGCAGTAGGCTGCGCCGGCTGCAACACGGCCACCTGGTGCTGCAGCGTGCTGCAGAGCTGCTGCAGGAGCACGTGTCACCCACAGTCACTTTACACGTGGTGTTCTGCATCCTGGGCACCATCTACAGTATCTATGAACTGCTCGTAGTGCTGGTGGTGCGAGAGAGGGTGCAGAGGCTACTGATCGATCCATCCCTGAGTTTTGCTGCATACTAGGTGGCACATCAGTTCTTTGACCTCTTAGTGAAGGCATTGTGATCTTCCCTACTGGAAGACCAGGAGGCTGAGACTGCAGCCCTACTACGCAGGTCAGTTGGAATGGCAGAATCGGCTCCTCATGCAGAGGCCTTCTTACGGCACATAAAGTGTGGACCCCCAATACGAGTCACTGCATCTGGACTACTGCCGATTAACAGAAGTCTGCTCCTTCACACATTTTTAATAAAATTACTCATGAAGGGTATACTGTGTTACTTTTGAAGAAGTATTGCTGCCATGCGCTAGGTTCCTGCCTGTGTTGGCCGAGCGGTGCTAGGCATTACAGTCTGGAACCGCGCGAACGCTGCGGTCGCAGGTTCGAATCCTGCCTCGGGCATGGATGTGTGTGATGTCCTTAGGTTAGTTAGGTTTAAGGAAATCTAAGTTCTAGGGGACTGATGACCTCAGAAGTTGAGTCCCATAGTGCTCAGAGCCATTTGAACCATTTCAACCGGCCTGTGTACCTCAACCAACATTTTTGTCATTGTGCTCATCAAAGAAATGCAAATTGATAATCGTCATGTAGTTTCCCCAAACGAAAGACACACAAATGAAATCGCCTCCTACTTCTTTTCCAATATCAAGCAATGTAGAATGAATCAAAATTATTATTATAAATGTTATTGTTATTATTACTATTAATACTCTATTTATTAGTATATTTCTAATGCTGTTGTTGTTGTTGCTGTTGTTCATATCATCATTGTCATTCACATCATTGTTGTTGTTATTTTCCTTCTGTAAGTTTAAATTTCATCATTTTCATGATTCTAATTTTTCCTTTAAAGTGTTCTTGACATTTAATGGCCAGTTCTATGATCACGAATCATAGACATGTATATACGCTTAAAATTACCCATAAATAAATAAAAAAACTTATCCATCACATCAAGTTGCTAGTCTCCATCCTTTTCACTAATGAATCATAGTAACAAAACATTTTTACTGTGTATTTCACATAATTACATAGAGTGAGGTTGAGATCTTTGTTTTTAAAGCTTACTGCAGACGTTTTTGTAATTATTTCTATCCCAGTAGAGCTTACTTTGCTGGATTGACGTAGTAACGATATATCCAGACAAATTATAAAAATGTATGTACGTTCCACATTTTCGCTGTGTGTATGTATGTATGTTCCACATCTCCTAAACCACTGGACCGATTTCCACCAATCTTAGTACACATATCATTTACTGTCTGGAAAAATCATTGTGGGCGTAAGAGCACCCACATATGAAAGACGTGGGGGTAAGAAAGCAGTGTAGCTCGTGACACGAGAATTCCTGTACATTCGTTGGTTGGGTGATTGGGTGATTAAAGGGACCAAACTAATAGGTCATTAGTCCCCATACTTTCGTTACCCAGTACTTGTGACTGAAAAAAAAGAGGCTGGTCATATGTAGGTGGCAGAATTCTAAAGAGCGTACTTGGGTACTTGGTACTGCCGGCGTGGAAGATGCCGAGAGGATAAACACGGGTTGCAACAGGTACAGGCACAAATGGAAGGGAACCAGAAGACCCTTGATATGCCCACCATGCCGCTTGAAAATCTAAAGAAAAGACGTCGTGAACAGTATCCGGAATTTATTCACCATGGCTGTCAACCTCATGACAGATACACGAGAGAGAGCGGGCTCAGTAGATCACAAATTAGGTGTTTTCAAGGACCACTTGGAAAATGTTGACACGCAACTGACCATTGCGAGGCTTTCACGCACCCTCACCGAAAGTATTACTGAGTTGCGCATCGAATCTGTGGATCTGTAGGGAGGTATTCTCCATGCTATCCGTGGCCATCTGACTCCGATAATCTTTTGTCGCCGGGACAGTTCCGAGAATTGCTACGTTAAATTTGAACCGAGTTACCTGCCTCGTCAGAACGATTAGCAGCAACGTCCACTCTCCCCATATATGGCTGGCGTAACCAGTGTGCAAGCAGAGAACCGCATTAAGAGTACAGGTACAGATCACGTTAACCTGTGAAGATTGCCGATATGAGTGTTTCTCCATTCACACCTCCCCAGTAGCGTGGGAAGCTATGCAGAAATTGGTGCGTTTATCGGTACGCGAAATACTATTTGTATTAACTGATAGAAAGTCACTCACTTGCGCAGAATTACTTCAACGCCGCACCAGACCCGTCTCGTTTGTCCCACAAAGCGAGCACACACCGTGCCTGAATAATGCAAATGTACTCTCTTTCGCTCCTGCTATCGACTGGCCTATGAATGCCATTACATGATTATGATGATGTTTGGTTTGTGGGCTCTGGCTCTGAGCACTATGGGACTCAACTGCTGTAGTCATCAGGCCCCTAGAACTTAGAACTACTTAAACCTAACTAACCTAAGGACATCACACACATCCATGCCCGAGGCAGGATTCGAACCTGCCCCGTAGCAGTCGCACGGTTCCGGACTGCGCGCCTAGAACCGCGAGACCACCGCGGCCGGCTTGGTTTGTGGGGCGCTCAACTGCTTGGTTATCAGCGCCCGTACTAATTCCCAACCTTGGCTCAGCCCAATCTCGCCACTTTCCGGAATGATGATGACAAAATGAGGACATCACAAACACCTAGTCATCTCGAGGCAGGTGAAAATCCCTGACACCGCCGGGAATCGAACCCGAGACCCCGTGCTCGGGAAGCGAGAACGCGACCGCGAGACCACGAGCTGCGGACGATGCCATTACAAGAGAAATCCAATTTTTCCAGAATGAAGGGTTACACTGGCTGCACTCAGTACCTAAATCGATAGTGATAATTGCCACAAGGAATATCGGTGGTTCCCGGTGTACAGAACTAACCTGGGACAGGGATTGCTGATAAGTGGGACACGATGAGACTTCTCAGGTCCAACTCTCCGGTCACGTGCACCGTTACCATGCTCACATCATTAAACGCCAACGACTCGTTAATTTATGTGCTGGACATACCGTTCGAGATTTAGCCTCGGAAATGATGGCTTGCCTATACTCATCGCCAGATCCAACCCTTCTTGTTGCCCTAAATCAGATGATAGCAGCACAAAATAATCGCTTGGCGATGAAACAAATACTCCTTCGCCTAATCACACATTTTGTCGCCACTGACTGGACACCATTGAGAGCAACGCATAAGCAGCTTGCACAATACTGGTAGTAATAGGTGTCGTGTACCGCCACCTCATCCATAGAGTTGCCCAAATCTAAAAAAAATGGCTCTAAGCTCTATGGGTCTCAACATCTGAGGTCATAAGTCCCCTAGAACTACTTAAACCTAGTCGGCCGGGTGGCCGAGCGGTTCTAGGCGCTACAGTCTGGAACCGCGCGACCGCTACGGTCGCAGGTTCGAATCCTGCCTCGGGCATGGATGTGTGTGATGTTCTTAGGTTAGGTTTAAGTAGTTCTACGTTCTAGGGGACTGATGACCTCAGAAATTAAGTCCCATAGTGCTCGAACCTGCGACCGTAGCGGTCGTGCGGTTCCAGACTGAAGCGCCTAGAACCACTCGGTCACACCGGCCTGCGGCCAAATCTCACGTTGCTCGGTATCGGCACCAGACGAGAGATTCAGAGGGAGCCAGGTGCTAGAGTGATCAATAGGGAAAAGAAGGGGAGATAGTGGTAAAGGTAAACTGACATTGGGAGTAAAATTCGAAATCTGAGATGAATATAACTGTAAATAAAATAGTGCCTACGTTTTATCCAAAATCGGAGGTCGAATTCCTTTCCGTAGGTAGGAGGGTTTGTAACAGAACTTGTAGCAGAAGATAGCGCCCAGAGAAGTAACGAGGTCACAGCCAAAGAGCAGGAGCTGGTCACTGAACTGCGTGGTCACCCCTGTGTCACGCGTGCCGGAACCAGACAACCGGGCATCGCCCCTGCTAACGCGACAACGCCAGCGGAGGCACTGCGTCCATAGTCTACGCTGGCACAAGCTAGCGGGCGGGGACATCACGTGGCTGTAGCAGTGTGACCGATAGGACTGCCGATCAAGTCACACCTCCGACAACGTCCCCGTTCCAGACGTTTCGACGAGACCCCAAAACATGGATCTTCTGTAACCGTGTAACCGGCAGCACTGGTAATCCGAATTTAAGCCCGCAGATGCAGCCCGTCATCGTTTATCACTACTGAGATGTCTGATAACGCACAGTCTGTGCCGGTCATCGTAGAACGTGTGACGCTGTCTTCACCAGGCCGCGAACCAGCGACAGCTCCCTACGAGCGCGGTCTGACAACTGGACTCTGTCTGCTGCATCCCCATCGGGCCTGGTTGGCGTTATATTCATCAAGCTACGGAGTGGAGCAAGATTTTTTGTCCCAGTGCCAAAACGGTTCCTATGTTCATGAACATCAAAAACGCGTGTCATAGCAGAGGTGGAGTCTATTGTCTCGAATCACAAGACCCTTCAAGAACACGTATCCTCGCGTTCCTGGAAATTACAAAAAAGAAAGGGCAGTATTCAGAGTTGTACATTTGATGATTTATTTTGCATTTTTGCGATGATTCCTAGCTATTTCCAGCCCACAAGAACTATTATAGACTGAACGGACGTCGACACTGTTTTAAGGAAGTACCAAGCAGTTTCAGAAAATACCTGACTACTTCAGCCTTCTGATTCTATGTCACTGTGAGTTTGAGTGAATTGGAATTCTGCGTAAAAGAATAAAAGATACTGCTATGGTAGCCAGAAAGAGTTCACTGACTCATTAAACTCACTTTTCATTTGAAATCCATTTGTGCTTTCCTAGATGTTCATTTAGCAAACAGAACAATTTCAGTAACGTTGTGGATATGCTCAACATTTAGATAATATACTCACCATGTGTAGTAGGGCAATGAGGCTGGGAATAATGGCAGGTGCCAGTACAGCCTCATTAACAGGCAGCAGTAACAACAAATTTCACAGGACTTTACATGATGTGCTATACAACGTCCTGCGACATGTTGATTACATTTCAGTTCATTCTGTCAGTTCTGGATATAAAAATATCAGGGATTTTCTGTACAAGCGTTTTAAAAGTTTATTACAAAATAAGTTCACAAAGTAGAAAAGTGTTTTTTGTGTTGAATTTACTGTTGTATTTGGTGAAATATTTTTATCGAGAAAAATGCAATTTATTGTCACTTTTTCCACTTATTATTTATTTTGCGTAATAGGTTTCTGGTTATTAGCGCACTGTCCAACCTAAACGAGAAAGATGTTGTTATTCATTAAGGTACAAACACAAGCAACAAACGCTTTACAGTCATAAAAGACATTAATTGCTATTAGTACATATACAAACAGTATGTTCACTATCATACATTATCTGACCAAAAGTATCCAGACATATACTAGCGGACAGTAATTTGGGGTGTGTGCAGTCGTCGCCTTCATAGCGGATTTCATTGGGGTGTCTGGATGGCTATGGAAGAATGACAACGTATCCTTCAAAAAGAACTGAAACCAGGAAAGGTAGTGATACAGGACATTGGGGTATCAACCTATGTCGACGTTCTAATTCATCCCAGAGATGTCCCACTGGGTTTATTTCGGGTCTCTGGGCAGGCCAGCACATTGCGGGAATGTTCTTGTCCACAAACCATACCCATACACATACTGCTTTATAGCAGGGTTAAAGTGTCATGCTGATACAAACCTAACCTAACCTAACCGCCTTCGAACTGTTCTCCTGTACGCAGTACACAGTGCTGTAAGATGTGTTCATACCCATTTGCATTTAGCGTTCTCTTCAGAGCAAGAAGGGGACCATATCTTAACCGCATTTTCTGTACATTACTGTTGGCTCTACAAAAGTTGACAGCTGAAGTACGGTGACGTTTCGCCAAACCCAAATCATTACATCGGATTGCAACAGGATACAGCGTGGTGCATCCCTCCAAATAACTCATTTCCAGCTACCCACTGTCCAGTGGCAAAAAAATGGTTCAAGTGGCTATGAGCACTATGGGACTTAAACATCTGAGGTCATCAGTCCTCTAGAACTGAGAACTACTTAAACCTAACTAACCTAAGGACATCACACACACCCATGCCCGAGGCAGAATTCGAAACTGCGACCGTAGCGGCATGTCCAGTGGCGTCGCTCTTTATGCAGTACAGCCTCAAACGGCGATTATCATTTACTACAAAAATGCGTGGCTTATAAGGAACTTCTCGACCATTGAAACCCATTCTTTCAACTCTCTATGCACAATCACTGTGCAGCTAGACTGCTGATAGGACTGTAGAACTCAACAGCGATTCCTTCCGTTGATTTTAGGCAATTTTTTACGACCGGTGCAATGGTCAGTAGCCCTGTCCGTCTGCACGCGAGGTCTGTCAGGTCTTGGTGCAGCTGAGTTTGTTCCTTCGCTTTGAAACGTCCCCTTAGAAAATTAACGAATTACTGTGCTGATAAACCTCTTACATTATTTGATTTTCAAACAGCTGAGAAGCACTGAACGTACTCAGACATTTCGCTCTTTACCTATGCTGATCAACACTAAACTGACACACAATATTTTTAGCGCAACGCAATCTGACTTTCAATAATCTCTACCAAAGAATGGCCCTGACTATCAATAACCTATACCTTTCATGAATCACTTACCTCAGAAAAATCTTCGTTACTCAAACTACTGCAATACAGCGAGTGCCAATACTGCCACATAAATAAAAGATTCTAACTACTGAAGGCACTAACTACTGATAGGCATAGTTAGCAAATGAAAGATTTTGATGGAGAATAAACAATGTAATTACCTTGATAGTGTTCAAAAGTCATTATATATATATATATATATATATCAGTTCATGATATACAGTCTTACAAATGTACTCTCTCTCATGGACACACGTCCAGATCAACCACTCTCAAAACTACGCCATCTCTCTCCCCACATCCACCACTGCTGGCGACTCGCCTCCAACTTCGTAACACTACATGCTGTTCACATCCAACTGCCCAACACTACAATGGCAAATATTCCAACAATGCAAACCAGCCACAGACTGCACACAGCACAGTCAGTGATTTTCATACAGAGCGCTACGTGATATTAACAACATAAAAACCTAAACAGCCTACTTACAGCTTTTCCATTTCACATTATGACACCAAGAGTCAGCTTGGGCACCTTAATTAGAGGAACCTCTAGGGAACCTGGCTGCTGGACACCTGTGATTAAATTCAGAAGAAACGATAGCCCCCATCTAACAAGATTGTAGAATTGAGCATCGTGGTTCATGTTCATGGCACTCTAAATAAGTGGACTGGTCCTAGTCATGGTACGAAAAACACCCCAAAACATCACAGAACCACTTCCAGCGTGAGCCACATCGTACACGTAGAGCGGAGTAACTGCCTCATTGGGCCGTCAGTCGAATGAAGAATTTACTGAAACCAGTAGTGTGCCAAGGATGTAGTCTGTACTGGGAGTGGTTCCATAATCTTTCGACGCCATGAACCATTTGCTTAGAGAGGAAACTGCGACAGATTACACTGTTCACACCCAGTCAAATACTTTCAAGTTTTTAAATTGTTTGAGCTGCAAAAAAACTGCAGCTTAAAGTGCCAGTGTAAACAATAGCCTTTTGAGAGGTAGGCTTCGCACAGGATACGGCGTCTGGTGCACAGTGACCAGTTTCCATCTGAAGCTTTGGATGAGTTAATTCGTTTGTTCAGAAGGAGAGGCCGACATTGTTTGCCCGCTTTCGGTTGGCTGGAAACGCAATGCGATGACAGGATCGAGGCGCACGTCCTGCAGTCCTTCCCAAACGATTTTACAGAAACTATTCGGTAAAAAAAAAGAATCACTTTTGTGGTACTTGTAGCTTTATAGGTCAGCATTATAATTATATGTCGGGCATTTCATTAATGATCGTAGTTATTGCGGTATTTGCTTTTAAATAAAACCCCGCAAGAAATTCCAAACACTTTGCAATGAAAAATAGTGCCCGTTACGATTTTTCGTTTGGTGCATATTACATAATATGTGTGAAATTTTGCTAACATGTTGAATTTCTCTTTACACTTGGATAGAGCTTTGTATTTGTCACCACTCGCGAGAAAATTCATTGTACGTAGCGCACTCATTCGCGATAAAGCCAGAATGGAATATTTATAACATTCCTCATATCTGATAACGCTTTGAGATATCGAAATTATACTTTGGCAAATTACAACACGGAAAGAGGAGAGATTTTTCATATGGTATATTGTGGAACTTCATTATCTACTGTGTTTTTCCATTAACTACAGACTTTTTCGATGATAGAAAGTAATTTTTAAGGATCACTTACAGCTGGTGATATGAGATATACAGTAACTAAATAAGTGGTGATATTGTCCGTTTATTTTTGTACCGAGGGAGTACTTGTTCGTAAGCCACAGACCCTCAGTTCTTCACTTAATAAATGACTGTTTCAGAACTCTCTTGTAATAGCGTCTGCACAACATGGTGAGGTGACAGATTTTAAACTGAGCTGTGCATAGTTTGAACTGTGCTGTGTTTTGGGAAAATAAGCAAGTTCTAACATGGCAACAAGAGAAATGTAGGTTTTACTCAAAATTCGGCACTCATTATGCTTCTCTGCAAGTTTCGAATGGTTAAAAAGTCAGGTGAAAATAAAATGTAGCTTTTGTGACGTTTTCAGCGCCATTATTTTTGGATACTAACCAAAGTGAAGGTGACTGTAGCTCTTTTCGTATGGTCACCATACCGGTATGGGCATGGAGAGGCTCCACTTAATATTTACAAAAAATATCAGCGTAGCCTTTAGTTTACAATGGCACTTTGCTTCCCCCTACCGCACACTGACCGCCTGTCTGCAACTCTACCTGGTACCACTCTACCAACGCTTGCCCTGCCGACTGTACATCCACCAGGCACTTTATTCTGCATACCATGTACCAATTGCTCGCAGTTCCCTTCACACTTTTCCATCGGAGTTTGGGTTAGATTGGCCTGTATTCGCTGAGACCAGCAATTGCTGTCCGTTTTGAAACCCTGTGTCCTAGAATACTCGTGACACTCGTCTCCAGTCTTTGTCCATTAGAAATCTTTTTTATGAGCACTGCTGATATACCACTTTATATGGCTTGGTGTGGAAACAACCGCTCACAAATACGTTATATAATCCGGATTAATACCCCAAAAAATCAGTCAACATCACCCACCTTGTGATCATGGTCACGTCCAATCACGAGAGCTGTTTTACTAATATTTTGTCTGGCTCAACTGACTCAATAAGCGCATGTCCTCGCAGAATTTGAAAGTACGGGAGGTATCAATAAATAATGCAACACGCTTTTTCTTGGGCAGTTTCTGTTGAAAAAATGTAGAATTTGTTGTGGGACATCGAGGACTATTTCCCGTTCAGCCCCCAATAGTTTCGTGAGATACCGATAGGAGGTGGCATTATAAGTAACCTTCAAAATGGCATCCGCAATGGAGGCGCGTTCCAAGCAGAGAGCTATCATTGAGTTTCTTTTGACGGAAAACCAGAGCATCGCAGATATTCACAGGCACTTGATAAATGTCTACGGAGATCTGTCAGTGAACAAAAGCACAGTGAGTAGTTGAGCGAGGCGTCTGTCGTCATAGCAACAGAGTTGCGCAAACCTGTCCGATCTCCTGTGTGGCGGCAGGCCGCACAAACCTGTGACTCCTGCAATGTTGTAACGTGTAGACACTCTCAAATCGAGGTTATCGACGGATCACAATCAAACCCCTCGCTGCTCAACTGGTTGTCTTGTCTTGGTGGTTCTGACACTCTCGTCTACCAATTGGGGTACTCAAAGGCGTGTGCCCTTTTGGTTCCGCATCACCTAACAGACCACTATAAAGAGTTTCGAAGGACCATCTGTGCGGATTTGCTTGTGCGTTATGGGTGATCGTCACAACTTTTTCTCTAATCGTCACTGGCAGTGAAACACTGGTTGTTGTTCCCTTCGCACCGGAAACGAAACGGCAATGCATAGAGTGGCGCCACAACTCCTCTCCTCCGAAGGGAAATCTCAAAGCTGCATCCCCAGCCGATGAAGTCATGGCGACAGCCTTCTGGACCTATTAAGTCCTCACTCATGGTGCAACAATCAACTCTGCAGTGTACTGCGCTATCCTCATGAAACTGAATAAACGACTTCAACATACTTGTCGACACGAAAATGCAAACGAACTTCTCCTTCTGCATGACAACGCAAGGTCTCACACAAGCCTATGCACACGTCAGGAGCCCACGAAGTTTCATTCAACTGTTCTCCCTTATCTACGCTGTATCATGGATATCGCACCTTCCGTCGTGCATCTGTTTGGCCAATGAAGAATGCACTCCATGGGAAGGAGTATGTGGGTGAGCTCAGCTACTCATAACAAATTGCTTTTCCGCGTTGTAGTGAACGAATATTGTGCTGATGGTTCATTCTGGAAATGGTTAAAAAATTCCACACATTATTCTATATGTACGAAAGTTAATCATACAGTTTTAATATCGCCTGGAAAATTAAGCTACGCTCACGCATCTTTGTGATGGTGTTAGTTTTTCTTTATACGTTCTTCCTTCAATGCCACACATTTTTCTCAATGATTGGTGACTAGATGGAGACTTAAGTAGCAGAAGTTAGAACATTGGCTGTTCGAGTAAAGTTCCACCTTGAAAAGTACCCCACGGTGTTCCGGAAATGCCTGCCACGCAATGGTTTCGTTATCCGAGGAAAGAAGAGAAAGTGAGTAGGTGCCATGCCAGGAGAATACGTAGATTGAGGTACAATTCGATAGTCCAAGAAGGCAGATTTTGTAAGTGTTACTTTTGCAAAATGAACTGAAGAGACGTTATACTATAGAACAAAAATTCCCTCTTGGACAACTTTCCACAATGCTTTGTCCGGACAGCCTCCTGTAACCTCGTCAAGAGATTTCGGTAGGGTGCTCCTGTGACATGTGGCCCCTTGCGAGATTAATCTATTTGCACCACAACACGGCAACCCCATATAACAGTGAGCATCACCTTAACCGATGACTGCTGGGTCTTCAGCATTAGCCTGTCGAGAACCTATCTGTTCACACTGCTTGCCTTGATCCTTTGTCTCGCGGTCATACTGATACACCCATCAGTCGCCAATGGAGATTGGTTGGCTAAAGGCCTCACCTGACTTGGCCTGATACTGATCGAAAATTTTCGCTTCTGGCTCGGTTCGGCGGGTTTTTTGAATGGGTGGATGCAGTTGCGGAACCCAGAGAGCAGCGAACTTTGTCACGTTCAAAATGTCATGCAGGATGTTGAATGAATTAAGAGCAATCAACGACATCAACCGCATTCGGGTTTTGAAATGAATCCAAAGACGACAGTTAAAAATTTTCTACCGGACTGGATTCGAAACCGTATTTCCCGCTTAGTGTGAGCGGTCGTGTCGATCGCCTCGGCTATCCTGGCGCGCTTTCCATTAGCCACAAATTCCCACCTTCTAGTACGCAAGCAGCGCCCTGTCCATTCTCCTTCCGCTGGCAGCTCACCCTGATTCCCACAAGAGTTCGGACATAATGTGAATCCACACTACGATAATTGTATGAGCCATCGCACCCGTAGATATGAGGATACATACACTTCTACATATATGGTTCCTGTTCCGTCGGGCATGACCGACAGAACAGACACCATGCATATACACTGAAGAGCCAAAGAAACTGGTATATGCATGCGTATTCAAAGACAGAGATATGTAAACATGCAGAATATGGCACCGCGGTCGGTAACGCCTATAAAAGACAACAAGTGTCTGGCGCAGTTGTTAGATGGGTTACTGCTGCTATAATGGCACGTTCAGAATGTAAGTGCGTTTGAACGTGGTTATATTGTGGGTGCACGAGTGATGGGACACAGCATCTCCGAGGTAGCGATGAAGTGGGAATTTTCTGGTACGACCATTTCACTAGTGTACCGTTAATACCAGAACACTGGTAAAACATCAAATCTCTGACATCCCTGCAGCCGGAAAAAGATCCTACAAGAAAGGGACCAACGACGACTGAAGAGAATCGTTCTACGTGACAGAAGTACAACCCTTCCGTAAATT